>NC_067282.1:156716515-157019545 GCF_020740795.1 Apus apus
CAGAAGTGGATGGGCCAAAGAATTACTAAATGAATTCAAAAGCAATGTTGAATTGCTTAAGCAGGCCGTGAAGGATCAGGTCATAGATTCGCCTCCCAAATCACCACCTGCTGTATCTCCACAAAACCTACAAACAGGTACTTTGTTTGTGTCACTAATGCTCTAGTTCCATTCAATATTAAAAGTTTTCTAAAAAAGGCTGTTCTTTTCAATGATTTCATCACTATTCTTTCCTACAGGCAAAGAACAGATACCGAAAGGAACATCTAGGGCTTCCTCTGTATCTTCCCAACAACCAAAGGGCAAACTGATGTCTAGTCCTATTGTGGTTAGACTTGCAGATTTCAATATATATCAGGTACATTTCTTCAAGTTAGTAAAACTGGGGCCACTTCGCCCTTGACTGTTACATAAATACGGTTTTTAGGGGACAGTTCTGAAGCCCATTGAAATTAGTAGAAGTCACTCCATGCATTATTGGATTAGATCATTATGGGCCTGCTTTTGCTTTGCTAAAATCAGTGGCTATTTTCTTATTGAATTCATATGAGATTATACCCCATCACAACTATGTTTAGGATCCATGTTTTTCTATTCCCCAAATCCTGACATTTGGCATGTCATCTTTTATTATACCATGTTAGTTACACAGCATTTTAATGTAAGGGTTTGTATTTCATGCTTCTCTTATACCTAGATGATATTAATTTTTTTAAATGTTAAATTAATGGGATTTAAATTTTTTTCCCCACTCTTTCCTCCCCCATTGATATTTTGAGTAGACACTTTAACCTTTCTTTCTCCTCCCCCCCAATTGTTTCCTTGAGTAGTTTTATTTGCTGGCTGTGGTTCAGATTTGCTCTTCGATGCAGGTAGGAGGCAACTGGAATAGAGGAGGAATATATCTCTAAGGCAAAATGGTAGTGTTGCAGGAGGATCCACACTTAAATCTCAAGTTCTGACAAAAATTCTTAGCTTGTGACTTCGACTTGCTCCTGTTTTAGTTTTCAATACTTTTTTCCCATATCTTGTCCAGTAGAGGGGGAGGTTGCAGCTTGCTGCCAGAGGTGTTCATCTGTGTTTCAAGTGGTTTTAATAGTATCATTTTGTACTGTCAGGTGTTTTCATTTGCCTTCTACTATGCAGATACTTGTTTCCTCCTCCCTACACAAGTACATTTTCGTTTTTTTTTAATTGCCACTATTTCTGTACAATTTACAAAAAGATATTTTTCTAAATAGATCTATTAGTACTTGAACTTGTGTGTGTTAACACAGATGTTTGCAGCTTGAAGAGCTACAGAGAGTGAAGCAAGCTCATAAAGGTTGTATATTCATTATTTCCGGTGAAACTAATACAAGTGGACATCATCATATATTCAATATTAATAAGTTGGCTAATTTCAAACTAGCAGTCTGACCTACTAAATGTTGGATGAAACAGCTTTGTTTTGACAACATACTTTTTAAACTTCAGTACATTTCAAGACTTTTAAGGTCAAATATATATATCGAAGAGTGATCTCTTTCTTGTGTCATAATTTACATTGGAAGGAAGCAGAAATGGAGTATTACTGTTTTGTAGTCTCTTAACTCTCTGGTGAAGCAGACCTTCAGGCATAGCCAAGTATACATATTTCGCCAGGTAATGCTGAACACTGTACTTAGCAGTATATAGTGGAGAGTTGGCCCATGTACTGGAATCTGTCCTTAGAAACAGTACAAGGAATTCCTAATAAACTTATCTAGCTCACCTATCCCTTATAATCTAGGTATGGGATCCTTTTGGACAGGTGGTATGCAGATACACCATGTCCCAGCATAATTGCTTGTACAGGAGCTGTAGTGTTTGCAATAAAGATATCAGATGATTCCAGGCTTCTGCTGAATGCCTTTGAAAGTGACCGGCTGCCTCCTGCCTCATGTGAAGGAAGGGGATCTGGTACTGTTAATACTATATAGTTTTCTTGTGAAACTGTTCTATACAGAGTGCTTCTACTGCAAGGCAACTAGGTGTTTCTCAGTGTCAGACTTTGTGTAGTTGGGGATCTACATCTGAGAGCAGTGGAATGTACCTTACTAGGGGCAGTGCCTTGCAAACTACAAATGCTTAATGATTCATAAAAATATATGTTAATGAAGTTAATCTTTTATCTTTTACAGGTTTCAACAGCAGACCAGTGTCGTTCTTCCCCTAAAGCTCTGATCTCTTGCAATAAAAAGTCACTTTACCTTCCACCAGAAATGCCAGCTATTCATATTGAATTCACTGAATATTACTACCCAGATGGAAAGGACTTTCCTAGTAAGGCTTTTTTTATACAAACCATACATTTTGTGTGTTACCTTCACTTTTACAAAGCTTAATTTCAGGTTGACAACTGGAAACTAATGGCTTTCTAAAACATAAATAACAAAACACTGCTTCATTTCCACAGTGTTTGCTCCTGACAAACTCCTATAAATACCATTTTTAATAAACATGGTATGAAGTCTGAAAACACTCAGAGCATTTTTACTGGGACATAAATATTTTCCAACATACCTGTGTTGGTCTGGCTATGTAAAAGAACTCAAACTATTGCAGTAGCATCTAAGACACAGCAAAGATCTGCTGGAGTTATTTTTATTAATATGTTATGGGACTGGCCCTGGTTTGTATACAGAAACGTCAGTGGATTTCTTGGTGATGGGACTTGAGGACAGCAGATCTCCTTGGTCCTGCCCTTCCTCTGTAATGAGGACATTCTCACCTTCTCCTCAGACTTCATTTTATTGCAATATTGGGCTTTACATTAAAAAATTCAGTTGCTTGCTTGGAGTGAGAGAAAAAGCACCACTTTAGGTATCCCCTAGCAGTTTCTTCTTGGGACCAAAGGAGTGGCTTTCCATTCTTTCTCTGATGTAAAATGCTGGTGAAATGTAAGTCTGCATTCGTTTTAAAACCCAAGACCGAAACCCATCCCTGAATGTTTTACTTGTTCTCATGGTTTGGTTTTGTTTTCTCTTTTAGTTCCATGTCCAAATTTGTATGGCCAGCTGAATGCTTTACAATTCACTCTGGATGAAAGAAGTATTCTTTGGCTAAATCAGTTTGTGTTGGATTTGAAGCAGAGCCTTATTCAGTTTATGGCTATGTACAAGTTAAATGACAATGCAAAATCAGATGAACATGTTGATGTTAGAGTTGATGGACTAATGTTAAAGGTAAGCTGTCATTGAGGATTGGTTTTGTGGTTCTTTGGAAGAAATTACTTTTTCTCTTATTCCGATACCTGTTAGCCAAGCAGCTTAAGGAATAAATGAAAAAATAAATTCATAAACAATGCACACAGTAAGAGACACTGCTGTGGAAAACTGTGCAGAATATAATGGTTTGAAGACAGACATCTGTCTTTTATACTACTTCATCTGTGTCCTATGGATATTTTGGTTTTGTATTGAAGGCTTAAATGGGAGTATTAAATTATTTCAGTGTGTTCAATGAAGCTGACATGGCAGAAGAAATAAAAATTGAGCACTGAAGTGTAAATAACTAGCAAAAAATTCATATTTGTGCTCTGTATTAATGCAGGGGCCCTTTCTTGTTCCTCTGGTATATCAAAACCTTTGTCTCAGTAGTGAATGCCTGGAGTGAAGAAGGTAGTTCAACTGAAGGCTTATTTCCTTCTCCAAAACCCATTCTCACTGTTTTCTGTTTCACACTGGCCCTTGGCACTAGGTCAGGTACACAAGTTCTCTGTATGTTTATTCCAAAAGAGTGAAGCTTGTTAATGCAGCTGAACATCAGGTTTTTGTTTCCCTTGTCATTGTGTTAGTCTTGGAAGGAAAAATGTTTTACCAGCCTCGATTTGTGTTGGGCATTTGTTTTCAAGGTCTGGAGGTGAACAAAACAATGAATTTTTTTAATGGTGCCCACAGGAGAGGTTTCAAGAGTTCTAAAAAGTCAGCATATGGAGAGATGTTTTGTTTTGGTTTTTTTTCCTAATGCTTTTGGTGCGTATTTAATGGAGCTGGTTCATGGTTTATACTGAATGAAAACAATTGTTGAGAGCTAACGACCAGGCAACTGCAAATACAGATTGATCCAATATCGAATTACTGTATGTGAATACCCTACAAAACTAAGGAAGATAAAAGTACTCTTAAATCTCTCAAACCTGGATTCATCTGAATGATTTCATCCTTATCTTAACTGTATTGTCTTTATTTTAGCAAATGATGAATTTTTTATTATTGGTGTACTTGATGTTTTCATATGATACAGTTTATTATTATATAGTTACCTATTTGGTTACTTTGTTCTGAGTCCTGTTATTTATGTGAAGAAGTCTCATCTCTCCCATCTTTAAAGTGTCTTTGGGATGACTTACTCTCATCTTTCTAGATTCAGCATTGGAGATGTTGTGACAGAAGGTAGTATCACTGGTAATAGCAAAACTAGTATGGACAAGAAACATCAGATGAAGGATTTGGCATAAAAATATGTTTACTTTAAAAGTTGCACTAAAGATATCCAAGTTAAATTAAATCCATATACTGAACTATTCTGGTTTTTAGGAGTCAGAATATATTTTTATGATGAAAATAATTTATGATTGTCAGATAATGGTCACAAAATACCTGTTCTGTATTCTGCAATATTAAGAATATTAGCTGTATTTGTTTGTTTGTTTTCTTATATCTTAACCTAGAAATAAAATACTGTACTACTCAGTGCAGTGAAAAACCCTACTTGACAAATCAAATTAAAAACCAGATAATTATAATTTGGAGTTAAAAGTTAGAAATACTTGGAATGCTGGAAGAAACTTTCTGCCAAGCTGTTTCTGAGTTGAAGAAATATGATGCTTCAGCCTAATATAGCTGACCTAAATCTAAATTCTTCAGTTAAGAAAAGCCTGAGACCCTTCACATTTTCATACCAACATTGAGTTTTAGATGCCACAGCATCCTCCTTAAAAATGAGAGGAAATGACAGTCTGCGAGCCTGACTGTTCCCTGTTCTGTGTCAGTATAATTAGTTCTCACAAAACTGTTTATTTTAGCTGCCATGTCTCTCATTTTGTTTCTCTAATGATAGTACCTTCTTAATCTTCATGTTTATAACTAGACAAAATATATATCTCTCTTGCAGTTCATCATTCCATCTGAAAACAAACCTGAAATTCATAAAGATCAACCTCGTGCAATTTCCATTCAAAGTTCAGAGATGATTGCTACAAATACAAGATACTCGCCAAACTGCAGGCACTCTGATCTGGAAGCTTTGTTTCAGAACTTCAAAGACTGTGAATTTTTCAGTAGAACTTTCACCACTTTTCCTAAGTCCCAGAAGAATTTTAATCTTTTGCATCCCATCTTCCAGAGACATGCTCATGAACAAGATACTAAAATGCATGATGTTTATAAAGGTTATATCATCCCAAAATTGAATAAATACGCATTAAAGGCATCTGCAGCTACTGATGTTTGGGCTGTGCATTTTTCCCAATTTTGGATAGATTATGAAGGAACGAAAAGTGGGAAAGGCCGACCAATAAGCTTTGTGGACTCATTTCCACTTTCACTTTGGATTTGCCAGCCAGTAAGATATGCAAATTCACAAAAAGAGCTTTTATCGCATAATCAGACAGCTTTGAACATTCCAAAAAGTGAATCTAGTGATCTTGCTAATAGACTGCAACGTAAAAAACTTCTAAAGGAATATTACAGCACTGAGATGGAGCCCTTAACCAATGGCATTCAAATGTCAGACACTTCAGGAGTGCTTTCTGAAAGCTCTTCTGATGCCGATGTACATGTTCTTGTCCATGTTCAAAAGCACGTAAGCATGCAGATAAATCATTACCAGTATCTTTTTTTGCTGTTTCTCCATGAATCCCTTGTATTGCTCCTGGAAAACTTGAGGAATGATGTAGAAGCGGTGACAGGAAAACCTGCAGAGCAAACAGATGTCTGCATTGGAATCCTACTGAAAAGTGCAGAACTAGCCTTACTACTCCATCCAGTGACTCAGGGAAACCCTTGTAAGTCTCCAGTTGTGGAAGAAGAAAGTCCAATGGCATCAGAGCTCTCCCCTTTGGGAAATGGAGAAGCTCTTACCTCAGAGAGTAAATTAGCTGGCAATAAGATAATGCAAGCTGATATTACTAATTTTGATTATGTGAATGACTGCAAGCCTTTGAATGCTGAAGTTAATAAAGCCATTTTAATAGATCCTCTTTTGTTTAAATCAGACAGTAATACGGATTTTCAGAAAGGAATGTCATTTTCAGATGATGCATCCGATAAAGGTCTGGGAGATACAAGTGAAGGAGGAAGCAGTGGACTTTTTAGTAGAAGTGATTCAGAGGAGGTCTGTGGACCTCTAAGTGAGAAAAGTAACTTGCATCCTAGGGATTCAGCATCCATTTTAAATCAGAGAGAAGATTCTACTGAATTCTTCATTGATAAAGAGGATGACAAAAACATATTCTCAAATATGAAAAATGAACTCGAAGGTACAACTGAAGGCTGTCTTAACCAAGTCACTGACTTGGAAACAGAAACTGCCTTAGAATCTGAAGAGCTTGAAATCAACAGAGAGAAAGTGACTTCAGTTAAAATGTTTGCATCCCAGTCTTCATCCAGGTATAGAAGATTTAATACTAAATCAGTTTTCCTAAATATTTGAAAATATTTATCTGTCTTCTTGGCCACATACTTTTAGTAATGGTCAATGGAAGTGAACATCCAGTAAGTGAAAATTTTAAAAGTATATAAAGGTATAAGATACGCAGTCACCAGCATTCAATGAAAGCTAAAATGAACTGTTAATTTATTTAAACTATTTACTTTGAGTTGAAATGTTGTAAAATCTGTATTGAGACAAATACTGGCACAAATATCTGCAGGAATGCATGTTGTTTCTATGCTGATCTCCTTTTCTTATCAAAGGGTTGTTGAACAATCAGATTTTTTCTTTTATGTCTTGAATGATTTAGAGGAATTTTTTTAAAGTAGCTTCTGTCTAATTCCTTTAATTTGAAATAACAATTTTCTAATGTCTTTATGTTTAAAAAGTGCAAAGCCTAAGGAACGCTGCCCATCCAACCTTCCTGCATTCTCTGTTTCTTACAAGAATATGAAGAGAAGTCCATCACAAGTCTCTCTGGACACCATCTCTATTGATAGTATGATGCTAGAGGATCATTTGATAGAGAGTGATGGAAGTGACAGCCAGAGCTTTCTAGAAAAAGGTAAGTAGGCTTAACAAAATATTTTTACACAATATTTGAAAATGTTGTTATTAAAATAATACTTAAAAGGATTGCTGAATACTTTACAGCACTATGTGTGTTAGCTTCTCCAGTCAGTAACATCAAGTAAATTCACAGCAAATCTTTTAAAGGGAAAGCTGCTTAAGTAGTGTTACTTATTTAAACACTACTTAATTTTCCTCTCTTGAGGAGAGTAAAATCATTGCAGTGCTATGTTGCAACCCTGAAACAAGCACAACTGTTCCCTGCTTTGGTTGAAAGCTGTTGCTTTGGCTGTTAGTGATTACAGGTTTGTACCCTGAATCAGTGTTACGCTTCAAGTGCTAAAGAAGCTTTAAATTTAAGAGCAGATGAAAAAGAAATGGATTTTCACTAATACTCACCATCCTAATTATCAGGCAAAAAGATTTGGTAGTCTCCTTGCAGCTTGTTTGTTCCTCACAGAGCAGTTCCTAGATATTGACTGTCTAACAACAGGTATTTGTCCAATTTTTGCTCATCTGTGCATGACTGTTTGCTGCTGATTTGAGGGATGAATTCAGGCACATGGTAATTATGTCTGTATAGTCTGTAGCAGTGTGGACTTAGGCAATTGTAATGATCTACTAGCTCTCCAGCAAAACTGTTTAAATTATTTTCTAATGCTGGGAAATACAATAAGAAGACTTTATTGATACCTTTTTTCTGATAAATTCTATTTTGAATAAAGAATGACAGTATTTTTTTCTGTAGGATTTCTTTTTAGTCTAGAGCAAAAGTGAAAAGAATGCTTCACTCACAAACCTAATATGTATTTGGATTGTAGGAATATTCCTGCATGTGCTTTTGTGGGAGTATGCCATAAAATACAATTTCCGTTTTAACTAACCTTTGTATGTCTTTTTAGCTTGTTAAACGTTATTTAACTATAGGCTAAGTCTGCATGCTTCCCAGTTGTCAAGGAAACACTGCCTTGATCACTCTAAAGAAAATATATATAGCTTATTTTTCTAAACATAAACCCACAAACATTTGCTCTAGAGGCACTGTGCAGTGTTGTAGATACATGGCTTGGGATCGTTAACCTTTGTTGTTGTTGTTGTTGGGGTTTTTTTTTGTTTGTTTTCTTGTTTTCTTTTTTTCTGGAACAGTTCTCTATTTGATCTGGAAGACTAAAAAAGGCCCTTCGCAATTTTTTAACCAATGTATGAGGAGTGCCATTTTGGTTGTCACGATATTCTGCTTTACTTGCATAGCATGTAGAACTTCAAAGTCTCTGTAAGACAAATGGCTTTGGCAGTTGAATGATAAATATTTGTTTAATAAGCCATTCAACTCATTTTAATACATGATTTAATGTATGCATACAGTAACAGACACTGACTTTATTCTTGATGCAGGAGTGATTCTGGTTATGCTGTGCTAACTTTGCATTTTTTTTCTGATGTATGTACAAAAGGCATTACAGCCACTAACTATCAAAGCCCATCAGAAAATGTCCATGAAGGAAGCACACTGATGGAAAATTGTGATGGGTCATCTCCAGATGCCATGAGCGCTGCTTCAGAGAATACCCATGAGACTAGCGAAGAAATGGTAATACTGAATTCTGTTAGAATACATGCTTCAGTAAACTAAACCTTAAAATAGAGCTAAAATGAATGCTTTTAGAAGTGGTTTTTCAAGTAGTTTTGAAAGCTTTTGTTAGTGTGTTATGTAAGCTTGTAGATCTAGTGCACTTATGTTAAGTACTAATGAAGATTATAATCAAAGCACTGAGCATTCTCTGTCCTTGATATCTCCTCTGTATCCACTGTTGATGAATAACAGCGGCCACTTAAAAATGTCAGAAAATACTTCTCCTTTAGTACATAGCAATATTTTGTAATATCATCTTGTTCTTTTATGCTCTACTGAATATGATGTTTAAAATGAGCTTTTTACCATCATCAAGTATAGATAAAAGAAAGCACCATAACTCTGACATCTCTTATATGGAGGTATTTCCTTAGCACTGGTATAACTCTATAGCATTTGTAAATAGGAGCATAACAACTGCCTTGCTGGCTAATATTAGAGATGCCTCTTGTTCCAGATTATCAGGACACTGCCCAGTATTTAGAGAAGATTATAAAAGTAGTGCACATGGAGAGAGATTCCCTCCCTGAGACACCATGTAGGGTCCCACTTTTTACATTTGCCTATCTACTTACACCTTGTTGATCCTTGCCCTAATCAGTACTTCTTAAATTACATTCTTGCAATCAGTTAAGGCCATGAACTGAAAACCTAAGAGTATGTGGGCCCAAAGAAAGTGAATTTACTGAAATCTGTTGTGTTCTTGCTGACACATTTTTCTCTTTTAATAATGTTCATAATGAAATCCTACCTTTGCTTTAAAATATTTGTGTATCACATACATTTAAAAAAATGTCAAAAACAGCAGCTTACTGAAATAATTGGTTCCTTTTAAATAATTTTTCAATCATCAGTGCACATAGGTAATATGGAAGAAGCAGAATTTGTTCAGATTGTTATGCAAATGCATGTTAGCATATTTTTTCTACCTGTAGAATATAACTGAAAAGTCATTAGAAAAATAGCAGTAACGATGATGGACATTTATCTTCTGAAATGAAAACTGACTTCTGAAACTGGCTGCTACTATTTTATTTTTTTGTAAAGATAACTGCAATCCAATAAATAGAGACAAAAAAAGCTGACTACTCTGCAGACAGCTAAAGTTTTACAGTCTGAACTGGGTCTTTAACCTGGTCTGTTTCAGCACCGCAAATGCCTTGTTGTGCTTATGATATGTATGAGGATGAACCCACCTTTAGAAGACTTCAGGTGTTACATAGGTTGTGTGCTTCTTTGTCAGAGTGGAGAAAGTGTCTCACTTTCATAACTTTTCTGTCAAATTCTGAATTGATATTAGTGGGTTATAAGTACAAGTGTCTGTCTTTGGACAAAAAATCAAGCAACCCATTGTCAAGCCGATGTGTGAAAAAAGAAAAGCAGAGGAAGAAATTAGAAAACTGCAGCTTTTGGTGAGCAGGAGTTATGGATACAAAGGTTCTTTTGTGGGGGAAGAGGTTTAGACAGAACTTAAAAAACAATAACCCCTGTAAACTCAATTTATAATTTCATATTGTTTTATCTTGATTTTGTTGACAGATGTCTGTTGTGGTTTTCCAAATATTTGGTGTTAATGGTGAAATTGACATCAGAGGTGAAGACACAGAAATATGCCTACAGGTCAACCAAGTGATACCAAATCAATTGGGAAATATCAGTGTTAGACACTATCTTTGCAACAGAACTGTTGGTAAGAACAAAGAATGAGATCTCAGTGTTGTGAAACTGGAGTTGATAACATCTGTTCTAAGGAAATAAAGCACTGTATTAGCCTTGGAGCACAAAGCCAATTTTATGTTAGTACAATAGCATCCTTTTTATCCTGGTTTACAGTAGGTACTCTGGTTTCTTTCCTAGTTGCCAAACATTGAAAGGGAAGAGGGAAGGAAATAAGAATGGAACTATTTCCAATAGTGTTGGTAAAAAAAATGCATTGCATTGAATTCTGGTCACTAGTTTGCTTTTTTTAAAAATCAGATCAGTTGTATTCTGCTATTGTTTTATGAAGATGGAACTCCTTTACTGCTCAAATGATATTTAGCTTAAATGTACCATGGTTTGAAGGGCTGTTTTTTTTATTCAAGATCTATCTCTCTGGATTAAATTAACACCCACATTTTCAACAAATTGATAACCTGTGATTTAAGAAAAGCTGAAAATTGACTCTGTGTCAGGAAAGATAAGATGCAAGGACAGCCCCTTTTTCTTTTTTTAAAAGCTCAATAGGATCACAAGGTGTAGTTTCATGCCAGAAATTTGCATGACTAGATCAAGCAGTGTATTGTTGAAGTTGTTCTTGGACATAAGTACATATATATTCCCTGCCAGAAAACCTAGTTCACAAACTGTGAGGTTTTTTTTCTTGGCACAATGTTTTGGCGTGCCACTTCATGTCACAGTTTGCTTTGCTCCCCTCTGCCAGCCTTCCACACAGATTGCTGGATGCCAGCTCTATTGTGCTGCAGGGATTTGGGGGCAGATCCATGATGCACCTGCTTCGTGCTTTCTTCATCTCCTTTCCCAGGAAACAGCTAGAGCAGCTGTTGGCTGCCATTCATTTCCAGCCTTGCAGCAATGTGGATTTTCTTCAGGATATTGGTGCGTGGTGATACAATCTCTACTTACTTACCGGTGAGCTGAGCAGTTGCCAGCATCTGCTGCCAGAGCAGCTGTTGCAGTTGCGTTCAGGCATCTGAAGGCAAGAGGGAGCTCCGGCAGGGAAGACTTAGGCTGATATTCAGTTCCTACAGCAGACAAACTGATTTGTGGTTATCTGTCATATCCTCTGTAAAAGCAAGAGGGAGTAAATAGGAAGAACATGCCACCCACCTGCTCTCACATGGATCTAAAACCTGCTTCCTCTGGTTCAGCTGCTTGTGAGAGGCACATGCACTGACTTCTTATTTCATGAACAAAAGGTTATAATGTGATTGGAGTCTCCAAATGCTTTCACTTCAGATCTCTTCCTTTATTTTTTCTGGTAGATATGTGGGTGGGCAGGCCAACACCCCTTTTTCTTGTACATTGCTCGTCACTTACATTCTGGAATGTATACCTTTTCTCATCTCCACTGCAGTGCTATGCTTTCTGTACTGAGTCAGGAATCTTCTGCAGCCACTGCTGCTCCCAATCTCCCACATTTATTCTAGCAGAAGAACTAAGGCAGAAAACAGTTTAAAAAAAGAGGAAAATTCTGGAGGATCAAGGTTGGGGGAAAGCTTGAGAATTACACAGAAATAAACAACTTACATGAATTAACAATAGCCAAATACAACCAAAAGAACCAGTGAGCAAAATTGTAAGAAAATACTCCAATAAAAGCTCACCTCCTAAGACAATTAGTAAAACTTACTCAAGTGCTGAATTTACTATAACCAGTAAACTGAGGAACCATGCAAAGCAATGAATTATCTAGTCATAATTACAGTTTATGAAGGTATTCTTGGTAAAAATAACCATTTTAAACCAACTATTCTTTTAATACAGTAGGTGTAGAAAGCGAAAAGTGTGTCTAATAGGTGTAATAAGTTTGAGGGCAGTGTGGCAGCTGTGCATTTCCCTGCAGGGCTGGCTGCAGGAACTTCTTTATCAGATCTTGTCTGTCAGCAATAACAAGAGAAGAGGTGATGGAGTATGGCAGAGATACTCTGAGAAGGACAGTGCTTTTACTGAGACCTTGTCATGCTTGGAGAGGGGAACATCAATTCATAGCAGCTTCCCAATTATTTAATGCAGGTTTTACTCAATCCTGTCTTGGCTACGTCCCTTTCAGATACCTGCAAGATAACCAACGTTGACTTCATAGCTAAGACTGAATGTGTGGTGTTTTGCTGTTTTTCTGCACTTTGATGGGTTCTCCTGGCAATGACACAGACACCCTTTTCTGGTCTGGAAATATGTTGGGCACATACTGCTTACTTCTTTCTCTGTATTTCTGGGAATAATATAGATCATTAAGGGAAACAAAGTTTCCCAAGCCAATTGCAGAACATTGTGGGACAGAGTGGTCATCATTGTTCTCCTATTTGGAGAGTTGCTCTTCCTCTCAAGGACTGCTAGTCACTAATTTTCTTCTGTCTGCACTAGGGCCACAAAAGGTACCTGATACTTGCAGTGTGCTGCTTGCCTTTTTTTTAGTGGGGGAGATGTGTGAGATGTAGCACTTCTTAAACATAAAATGTTGAAGGATGGAGTCCTGGCTGTTAGTGTCATGGAAACCTCTGTTCACAGAGGTAGCAAAGGGAGAAGTTCAGGTTTGCAGCAGAGGATGAAGATTCTCATGTTCATTTACACTTCTTCCCATTGGTCTTTATCAACCCCAATCAATAATGTGTTCATCTACCCTGACTCTAGTGCCAATAGATATGTGCATATGCGCTGCCTCTACTGCTGTGCTAGGTCATCCATGAGAACTAGGCTCCATACAGCAAAAGGAACCCAATTAATCTACAAATAGGAAAGCAAATTATTTGCTCTGCCAGGCTGTTGTAGCTCCAGGCAATGTCTGTTGCATGCTGTACTGAAACTTGGAATTACACTCCTCAGACTTGTACTACATTCAGGCTGGGGCAGTATTACTTGAACAAAGTTGCTGCCTCTTGCTGTATGTCTGGCTGGCTGCACTTCATCTAGAACTTGACTAGCCTGCATGTGTTCTGGGATGAATACAGAAAGTTAATTATCCTTCTTCTTTCCCCTCTTCTTCCCCCGGTTTTTTGTTTTGTTTTGTTTTGTTTTGTTTTTTTAATATATACATACAAAACAGAAGCAAACACACAGTTCCTCTTGACTGCTTAAAAACTTCTTCCCAGTGCTCTTCTGGAGATGGCATCTTTAGTTGTATTTTATATCCATGGGCATTGCGTGCATCTGTTTTCCTTAGTCTGCCTCCCTTTCAGGGGAAGCACTGTGTGCAGGAGCACAGTGTTAAATTTTCTAGGCACCATATCAGCATCCCCACTAGGGATGTGGTGCACTTCTCCAGGTTTTAGGAACTTGGACCAAATCCAGTTTTGCCCTGATGTCCTTTGTCTTCTGGGTGGTTCTCTTTAGCCTCTTTACAAGCCACTACTGAACGTTCTAGAGGCATATCAGAGTGATCTGGTCTGTAGTTTTGAAAAAGAATACATCACATACTGCTTAAGAGGAACTGAACAGGTAACAGTCCCATTTTGCTACTTCCCAAGGGCAAATAGGAATTCCTCCTAGGTCCAGCAGAGAACTTGCTGTGACTGGTAAGCAACTATCACTGAGGCTTCACTCTAGGTCTGTCTGTCTGGTGACTGGGCTAAGTGCATGAGGTACCTCTGCAACTTGGCAACCACTGAAAATTTTTATCTATCCATAAAGAAGACTCTGATTCTACATTTAAAGGGCTTTGAGGTTCTAGACATACTGATTTTGGGGTCAAGAACTGGGGAGAATGCAAAAGGAACTGTTGCAAAGACCTGTGGGATACCAGTGGGAAGCTGCTGTAACTTCAGCATGGACACGTTGTCTAATCTGCATAAATGTTATTAATTCACTTTGAATGAATCTGATGCAGCATAGTGTCACTGTGACTTAGTGAATTGTCACCTGGTTTCTACAGTTTTGATCTGTGCTTCATTTGCTTTAAAGTATCAAGAAACTGAATCCTTAAATACTAACGTTATGAACAGTTGTTATATCATGGCAGTAGCAATTAACACTATACTAATGATGCCTTTTAAAAATATGTTCACATGCTGCAAATGTATTTTCTTTAACAGGATACCTGAGTATTTCTATAAAGACTTGGTATATCAACAAAATTGTGTCTTGCAAATGTAATGTGATCAGCAGTGACACCTTGGAGTCTTCAACCAAGTGCCTTGTAAACCCAGTGTGTAATTTCAGAAGGAACACTAATTCTGTGATGTATGATTTTCATCTATAAAGGCTATCAGTATAAGCTTAACTGAAGAGAAGTGATGTAACTCACAGCCTACCAGTGTATTGTGTTTTTGTTCTACCGTACATGGAAGATTATTCATAGTAGGTTGTCTCTGAAGTGGATAAGGATGCTGCATTCATTACAGTATGTGTTATTACTTAACATTAGATAGTACAGAGAGAAGAAGGCACCACAGAGGAAACCTGCACTTCACAGGATCACAGGGTAATTGAGGTTAGAGTAGTGGAGGCAATGTTAAGATGTTTCCAGTACAGTCCTGTTCTCAAAGCAGCATCACCTTGGAGATTGGGCCAGGTTGTTCTGGGCTTTATGCCATTAGGTCTTGGAAAGGACCTTCAACTGCACAACCTCTCTGGGAGGCCTGCACTACTGCTTAATTTTCCTCATTCTTCGCATTGAGTTTGAACCTCTCTTGTTGCAGTTTGACCTGTTGTCTCTTAACCTTCTGATGAGGACCTCTTTGAAGAGCCTGGCTCTTGTCTTTATAATTTCATTGTAGGTATTGGAAGGTTACTAGAAGATTTCCCATAAGCCTTCTCTTCAGCTTTCTTATAGTTGCTCAAATATGCAGAAGCAGAAATCAAAAAAGCTATTACAATAAACTGCATGTTAGTAATATGGGGAGAGAAGAAAGAGTAGTACTAAAGAAACAAAAATAGAAAAAGAAAGTCTGTGTTCATCTTTGGTCATTTCCCCTCTCCCATTTTCTAATCTTTCAAATGTTAGACTTTTCTGAAGGAACCAGAGTTTAAGCTAATAAGCTTTTTTTTTGTTTTAGTTCTCTCAAATTTACTTATCCGTTAGATGCTCTACTAATATAAATTGACATAATTAAGTTGATTTTACTAGAGTTACTTCAATTTCAGCTATCTTTCAAGTTTCAGTATTTGCTTCTGAATATAATTGCTTTTAATTACTGAGTGTGTACTTTTTGTTATACAGATAATTCTGTAGGTCAGTCGTCATAATGACCAAATTACTTGAGAATCCCATGGGGTAATTAATTCTTGTGGTGAACTCTGTTTTTTTGTACAACAAAGGGATTCTGGCCAGCTCCATGCTCCTCTTCCCCAGATATCTGGTTATCTAAAATATTTTAATTTTTTATTTTACTTTTAGAACTGTTTAGTTGAATGTTGCAGTTGTCCTTAATGTTTAAAGTTACTGAAACTAACAAGAAACTGCTAGGGTTTTTTTGAGGTTCAAATCTGCTGCTACCCGAATAATGGAAGCACCATGTGTTCATGTTCTCCATCTGTGTGTTAGCAAGTAAGTTCCTGATTCAGGAAATTCTGCTTTTCCTAGAGAACACCTGCTCTCTGAGAGAATGAACTGACTTAAATGTTTATTCTGAGTTAAAGTTGAAGGAGTTAGTGGAAAAGTATGCAAAATAATTGGTTTTCCATCATCAAGACATTTTGTGCACAGTTGTTATTTCTGTGTTGTCCTTTTCTGTTTGTCAGAGTTAGGTAACTAATCCTTGTGTGTACTGTTTATTTCTCTTTAGTACTCTGAAGTGGTATACATAGTAATTTGCTCTGAAGTTCTGCATTTGCAATGATGTAATTAATGTATAATATTTCTAAAGTACTTTTAAAATCAGTTGGACAATGGAGGTAGAAGTAATTGCATTGTAATTGCTTTTTTGTACATTGCAGAATTGTAATGCAAATTTGTTTTCCTGTTGCAACAGGTTCTGACTGTAAATCTGTGGCTGGACCAGCTAATTCATCACCTGAAATTAGTCTGAGATGGGAAAGTGGGCCTAGTGCTGTCATACATTCTCTGCTGGCTGTAAAAAACGGTTTTCTTCAGTGTCACGTAGAGAATTTCAGTGCTGAGTTTCTAACATCTTCCCTCACAAACATCCAGCATTTTCTAGAAGATGAAGCTGTTGCAGAAGTGATGCCTATGAAGATAAAAGTTTCTAATGCAAGGATTAATTTAAAAGTATGTTAACAATGAGTTATTTTGCTGCTCTAAAAAATTGTGTTCTCGTGTCTTTGATAATAAATTTCTAATCTGGATACAGTTAACTTTAAAGGAAGTGCTCTCGTACTCTGGAAGGTCTATAGATAACACTAAAACTATCTGAAAATCCATAGACTTGGTTAGCTCTGTCATATGCCTAGAGGGGAATTCTCTGCATGACCAAGCTGTTTATATAAATTAATATGTTACACTTTTTTTCCTCCTCTCCCTGTCTCTTGTAGAGTGAATGTCTGGGAGTTCTATAGGTGAGGTATGCCAAATGCCTAAAGGCACAGTGTGGGTTTTTCTGGTTGAGCTTTTTTGCTTAGCGTAGTAATAGTTTTCACATTACGGGACACAGACTTTAGAGCTTCATTCTCTCTCCTGCTTACGGGATAGTTCTTGTGATTAAAGTTCAGTACCAAAGAAGGAAAGAGGTTACAGTTTAAACCACCTGAATACTGTTTCTTAGAACCCAGATTTAATGTTCTGCCCTACCTAGAAACAGATACTAAATAACATAAGCTTTTCTCACCATTGTAGCTTAAAATAGTATAACTATGAGGACACTCCTGGTCAAGTCTCCTAGGGGATTTTCTTTCAGACGTTTACAGGAGATGGTGAATTCTATACCGCACAACCACTGGATATAAAGACAATGACACTTTTCTGAAGGGGGGGGAGAACACCACAAAAAAAGAAGTAAAGATACGATAATTATAGCATTGCTTTGGAAATTAATAATAACCCATATAAGCTTTGTTCAAAGTGTGGACTAGAAAAGCAGCTCCAGTTCTGCGTCTGAAGGCCTCGATTGTGTTAAGATCATTCTTGAGTGGACGGGCAATTGTTACCTCCACAGCATTCTACTCAGAGTGCATCAGAATTCCCTCCCTCTTTGATTCAGCTTTTCCATCCCTTGAGCATCCTTAAGCACCCCTTTAGGGCTGTTCATACTGCAGGAGTAGCACAAGCACTTGCTGTAAGAACTGTGGATCTGTTCCTCAGATTTCAGTGTACCACAAATGGGAATGCCCAAGTGCAGAAAGGAAAGTCTTAACATTAAAAACAGGATTGTGCTGGTTTATTGGTAAAAACACAGACTTAAGCAAAAGGTTCTTGAAAAAGCTGCTTGAGGTGGGGAATATACATTAAGTATACAGTAAGAGTGTCTGGCAGCAAAGGCACTGAAGTGCTCACTCAGCAGTGCACACAAGTCACAGTGAAGTTAACATGATGGTTGATAAACTGCAGATTTGACATAAAAGGTTTCATTTCTATATAGTTGTTGAATAATAAAGAGAGGGTATGGTTCAAATTTATGTTACATTGTCTCTTAAATGCAGTATAATTGATTTCTTCTGTATGAGACTTGATGCAGTGTGTTTTAGTGGGGGAGAAGAATTTTAAGAAAGATTACTTCATTTTTTGCATTTTCTGCTGCAATCTCGGTGCTGTTTCAAGAAACTTGGCAGTTACATTTCAGCAGCTTTCTTGCTACATGCTTATATAGTTTCTGATTGTACTGGCTGTGTTATTCTTCTTGATAGGACTTCCTGGGGAGACCCTAAGAGAAGCAATTTGTGAAGTTTCTGTGGAGTACAGTAATGTAGCTGAACTGCAACTGGTGTCATCCCAAACTAACTTCTACAATTACAAAATCCACTTAAGAATGATAGCTGTACCCATTCAATCTTTAAATAGTTCAAGGGAAAATCAGATTTTATATAGTGCGGGCTTCTTATCTCTGAGACTGAGAGCTCCTGAGCTGAAGAATATCTTGAGTTTGGGTATAATCTTCTTGAGATGTCTGTAAAAATACTTTGAAGTATTTCAGTCAGATTGTATATACTGAGTTCAGCAGACTTACTCCAGAGATAAGCTGGGCCTTTAAGATGATCCTGGGAGGAAAAAATGGAGGAAAAGTTTAGTGGAAATCCCATTAGAAAATTCTACTCTGAAATGTTCTCTTTCAAGTTTCATTAGATCCACTTATGTTTAATTGATCATCTTAAATTAGCTATTTAATTTTCCTGGTAAATTCAGTTTTGAATACTTGTGGGTTTTTTTTAGGATGACAGTCTACGTGAAAATCTGAAGCCATCTGAGCTGGTACCCATAAAACTACATATTGACATACTCTGGATAGAAAGAAATGATGATGGGTCTTTTCTCATTAGAGGTTTGTATGTTCTTGAACTTTTATTTTTCAATATGTAATCTAATAATTATTAATATATTTTTTCTTTTGTGCTGATATGTGGCTAATAATGAAAAGGTAGCCAATGATAATTTGTATGAGTTGCATTGCCATTTGCCTTATTTCTCAGTGTAGTCACATAGAAGATGATCACCTTTTTGAATAGTGTATTGGCTGTGATTAACAACTCACAGCTAAATCAATCTGAGGGAAATAAAAATATTCATAGAATTTCATCAGGATATGCTTCATCAATGCCTGTCACTTCATCATGATAAATTTAAGATTTCCTTTGATTGACGACCAAATGAAGCAAAAAAAATTCCCTTTCTTTAGAGATTACCAAGGTGGTTACCTCTTGTCTTTGTGGTTTTTGTGTTTCAGGTGTAATAGGGAATAATGTAAAACAAACGACTGTTTGAGAAGTACAAGTAGCAGTTTTCAACTCTGTGTATTGCAGTCATGTCCTGGTAGCTTGTGGCTGAGACTGGTATTTGAGCAGTGATTTAACTTTGTACTTTCCGTGAAACATACACTTTTTTCCTGCATTTATGGGCAAATACTTAATACTCACAACAAGGCAATACGTTTAGAGCTGGAGCTTTCCTGTTGTCTTTCACAGATACGTCAAAGAATCATAAAGTAATCTAGGTGTCAGGAAGCCTCTAGAAGTCATCTGTTCCTACTCCTTGCTCAAAGCAAGGGCAGATGAGATCAAGTTGCTCACTGCCCTGTCCAGTCAAGTTTTGATCATCAAAAAGGCAATACCACAACCTACCCTAAATAATGTGTCCCACTGATCACCCTTATGGTTTTGGGGTTTTTTTATGTTTAATTGAAATTTCCTTTGTTCTAGCTTGTACCTATTTCCTCCTCTCCTGCTACCTCAAGAAACAGGTGCTTGAGCACTTGCCAAGCACCTTGGGGAAGTCTGATCCATGTTTTCTGTATCCTTCTACTAGGTAGGCAAAGACAGGATTAAGATCACACTACAGCCTTCTTATCTTCAGATTTGATAGGGGTATCTCTGAGCCACTCATTTGTACACAGGATCATAACATTATTTAGGATGGAAAAGACATTTAAAATTGAGTCCAGCTGTTAACCCAGCACTGCCAAGTCCACCACTAAACCACGTCTACACGTCTTTTAAATACCTTAAAGATGGTGACTCAACCAGTTCCCTGGGCAGCCTGTCCCAGTGCCTGGCAACTCTCTCAGTAAAAAAAAAATTTCCTGACATCCACTCTAAACCTCCCCTCTTGCAACTTGAGGCCATTTCCTCTTGTTATGTCGCTTGCCTGGGAAAAGTGATGGACAGCCACCTCGCTACAGCCTCCCTTGAGATAGTTGTAGAGAGCAATAAGGTCTTCCCTCAGCCTCCATTTCTCAAGGCTAAACAACCCCAGTTCCCTCAGCTGTTTCTAGTAAGACATGCTCTAGACCCTTCACCACCTTTGTTGCCCTTCGGCAACACTTCGGCACCTCAATGTCCTTCTTGTAGCAAGGGGCCCAAAACCAAACACAGTACTCAAGATGTGGCCTCACCAATGCCGAGGACAGGGGGACAATCCCTGCCTTAGTCCTGCTGGCCACACTATTCCTGATACAGGCCAGGATGCTGTTTGCCTTCTTAGCTACCTGGGCACACTGCTGGTTCATATTCAGCCGGCTGTTGACCAACACCTCCAGGTCCTTTTCCTCTGGGTAGCTCTCCAGCCATTCTTTCCCAAGTCTATAGCATTGCATGGGTTGTTGTGACCCAAGTGCAGCACCTGGCACTTGGCCTTTTTGAATCTCATACAGTTTGCTGTCCAGATCCCTCTGTAAAGCCCTCCTAGCCTTAAGCAGTTCAACACTCCCACCCAACTTAGTGTTATCTGCAAACTTACTTGAAACTGCACCGAATCCCTTTGTCCAGATAATTGATAAAGATATTAAACAGAATATCATGTACTCCTGGCTGTGATTTTCTTGGAAGTCCTCTGCTGTCAATACATTTCTCACACTGGGGTATCCAAAACTGCATCCAGTAGTCCAGATGGGATCTCACTGATGCTGACTATAGGGGAATAATAACATCCCTCATCTTGCTGGCTACACCCTTGCTAGTACAGTGTGTATGTGATTGGTCTTTGCAGTGAGAGCTCACTGCTGACTCATGATAAATCTTCTTATTGACCAAGGCCTACAGGTAGTTTCCTGCAGTGTACCTTTCTGTCCACTTGGTCCCCAACCTGTAGTGGATCAAGAAGTTATTTATTCCAGCTCCAGGACTTCACACTGGTTTCAGCTGAATTTCATTACTCCAGTCAGTCTGCTTTTCTAGCCTGTCCACATTCCTGTGAAAAACAGCCTTGCCCCTCTGTGTCAGTCACCCTTCAATTTGTTACTGTTCACAAAATTACAGAAGGTGCACCTACCTTTTCATCCAGGTCCTGAATAGATTAACCCAACAATTTGCCATGTATTATATGACTTCAGGAAGAGGAAGCTCCAGGGTGATCTTAATGCCCCCTTCACTTATCTGATGGGAAGGTATAGCAAAGAGGGATCAGACTTCTCCAAGGTATGCTGAGGCATTATTTGCTTGTTTTTTAATTTCTCCACATTATCTAATACATAGTTTGAGTGTTTAAAGATGTTCAATGTATTTTGGTCATTTTTTTTTATACCCAACTTTGAAGAAGAAGAAATAGTAATTTAGTGGGAAAATATATCCGTTTAAGGTTTCTTTCAGCATGTATTTTCTCCGCTTTTTGCTGAAGTGCTTTGATGCCTGTTGTTCCTGGGGACTCCTCTGGTACAGTGACTTCAAATGCACAGGTCAAATGGTGTCTGCACTGCAGTGATTATATATCTGCAGTGCTACATTTTTGAGTCTTTATGTGTGTGTGTGTGTGGTGGGAGGGGGCTAATAAGCAGAAAACTCTTTTTTAGAAGTCCATGTTTGAAAAAGAATTGTAAAAAAAGGGGGTATTTACTAGACTACTAAGAACTGTGACCCTCATTTTTCCCAATGGTGTATAACAGTGTATTTAATAGATATTACAGTGCTCTTCAGCTACACATACCAGAAAGTTTATTTAATGCTCAGTCAGTTGAGTTATTTTTTAATTTAAAAACTTGATCCTGCAGGTTTATCTCATTCTATCTTCAAATGTAAATGCAGTCTTCAGATCTGATTTGGACCTGGAGACTTTATAGTAATAGCAATATTAATAGTTCTCAAACTTCTAATGATTCAGAGTGAAAATTCTGTGGAGATGCAGTATAAAAATGGGATAATTTTCTTCAAGCTGGAAGCTACATATTGCTTCTTTTCATGCCTCCTTTCCTTTCTCTTTTCCTCCAAAAAGTTATAAGACTTTTAATTATTTTTTTATTCTCTTAAATTGTTTTTTGGGAGATAAATGTAAATGTATTTAATATTACAAGTATATTTATTTAATTTGTTTTACTTTTATGCTGATGAGAATAAATTTTTTAAAAAGACAAGAAAAAAAACCTGAGTACTTTCTGTGATACAGACAGTCAAAGAATAAATGATGTGTCAAAGATGAATTCAAGCAGTGCATTGCAGCAAGCAACTGGACCTGTTGGACATAAAACACAGGACCGAGCCACACAAACTGTTTGTGAAGTTCCCAGACCTTCTCAGTCAAGCAGGGATTCAGCTGACTTCCTTAAAAATGAGGTATTAAGAATTTCTTCTGTCTTCCCTCCCACCCCCTAAAATTGTGTTACAGTCATTAATCATCATAATTGTTAAACTATCTGGGCATAGTCTTGGGGGTTACTTCAGCTGAGAAATCTGTTTTGGTTGGAAAATATTAATTATACTATGGTTCAGTACTTAGGCATACAAAATAAATTTAATACTGCTTTCTCAGTAAGGCAGTAATACAGTGCAGACCAACTCTTGTCTTTTACATCAGAGGGATTTTTATGAGGGAGCAAGGCCCTTCTCCCCATCTCCCTCATCCCCATACATAAGAACTGCCAAAGACAATAGACTAGACTGTTAAGTCAGACCCTTATTAATCTATCAATCATACCTGGATTTTTAGTTGGTGATGGCAAAAGTTGAGCAACAATTTGGTTATTTTTTTCCACTGGGTAACAATATATTCCTAGAGCTGGAAACCTGGTGTCATTTCCACTCTGAAATGGAAATGACATAGCAAAAATTTTTGGTATCTTGCCTTTCAAACTAACTGCATCACCTCTATCCACATTGTTCACTCATTGACTGAGAATCAGACACAACTGCCTCATCCCCAACAAACCTGTGCTCAGCAATGAATGACAGGAAGTGGTATTTTAAGAGTTACTGCAATGGAAAAAGTTGACAGCATGCAGAAATACTAACAAAGCTCTTTTCTAACCTGATCATTTCAGCTTATTGAAGAAAATGAATGTCTCAAACAGGAACTAGCCAAAACCAAAATGGCTCTTGCTGAGGTCCAATTGGAAAAAGATACCCTGCTTCATCATATAAAGAAGATGAATGTTGATCATCGGTAGTACAGTGTTCTGTTGATGCAAGGCATCATCAACAGAACTTCAAGTGATGGTGGCATCTAAAATACTGTTTGTAAATTGCTGGAAGACAAGGTTGGGTTTTTTTCGGTCACAAAGTTTTGTCATTATGAACAAAATGTGAACTAGTAACTATTCCAGAATTATCATCAAATGTTGTAACTTTTTTCAGCCCGTTTTAAACTGAAATGACTTTGGAAAAAATTAGTTAATACTGTACTTTATTAATTTACTGAAGGAAAAAAATGATCATATAATCTACTTTTAATATTGTCAAAGGAGGTATTATTTTTAAAATGTTTTCTGAAAAAAACTGGATGGCTCAGCAATGAAAGAGGGTGCCTGGGTGCATAATGGAGTAAAATGTACCATGTGTTGTTAACAAACTGTACCTCTGTTTGTTAAGATTATCTTGTTTTATTATTACCAGAAGGTATCTATACAGGAGGTTACATTTGCACTATAATGATATGGGCTAAATCCTCTAGAATGGTATGGCTACAGAAAATTAAAATACCAGCCCTAAACTGACCCTAAATTCATTGTAATTTGCCCAGAGAGGATTTTAGGAATAGTCCTCTGGTGCTATAGAGTTCCATATACCTTTTCCATATGCACTCCTGAAATACCACAGTCAATGGTGGAGAATTTAAGTAAGAGGGCATACTACAGGGCTTTCCTTCTGCATGAAGGTCTGCTACATCTCTACAGCTGATGTAATTTAGACATTCACACTTTATTTTTCCTCTCTCTGTGATGAGGATATATCCCTGCAATAGGATCCAGCCCTTCATGAAAGGTGAGCTTTGAACTGTTTTGCATGTGTGTCTGATTTCTGCACTACTCATCAGACATGCTCAAGGATTTGGTCCAATGTATTTAAATATGTAATGTCTTTGCTTGTGAGGAGAGGATGGGAATCCTACAGGGATTAATTAATTGTATATTGCATTTTTGATAAAAAAGCTGTAGAGAATAATTTAATTACCCAATGAAATTGTGAGATTACATGAAATGTAATTATACAGTTTAAATCATGGGTGATTTGTACAAATTGAACAATAAATTTCAGATAAAAACTGGTACAGATGAATAAACAAAAAAGCACAACACTGTAAAATAGAGAATATAAGAGTGTGCTTCTAAACCATTTGAGAAACAACATACAAAAACATACATGCCTTTAAAAAGCTGGTTTTGCTAGGAGTAAAAATGAATAATTCAACTAGTGACCTTGAATCTGAAAACTGAACATTTTTTAATTGCTGCCACAATTGTTTCTGCTCCATGGGATGTTTGAGGGAAGTTTTATTTGTAGATATGCATAAAAATCTCGAAAAGTATTTAGTATCCTGTGGTTTGACTTTGCATATTCAGGCTGTCAAACTAGTTTTACTTAAAAATGGTTTTCATTAAAACTTTGGAGGACACATAATTTACGCTGCTGAAAATAGTTATTGAAAGTATGTAGATTTTAAGCAAGAGCTCTGTGGAAAAACTGGTTGAGGCACTATTTTAAAGCCTGCCTTATGAAAACCTAGTTGAAACTCCCTTTAATGCCCATGGAAGTTTTAATCTTATTATTCTGAATAAGATGAAAACATATACACACAGCTGTTTCTAATAGAGGAACTAAATATTTATATTTAAAAAGGTACTTAAGACAACACAGTATTAAATATGGGTAGTCCAATTTCACACAAATGTGTCAGATTCATGGGAGGATTTAATCTCAACTGGTTTATTTCTGTACTGATTGGTACTGTTAAAGTCAGTAATTCTTACTTGGTTTATCCCTGCCAAGCTCTAGTTAGGATTATTCTGAAGAAAGGAATGTACAGAGTGCTTAGTAGCATGTTGCTGGAATAATACATTGAGAATTGTTTAATTTTTAAAAAGAAATAAACAGCAATATCAAATGTCTGTCCTTATTATTTCACAAGCAACTACCTGCTTCTTTTGACAAAAAAAACAAACACAAACCAAACCCAAGAACCCAAACAGGCTCTTCGCAGTACACTTGAAATTCCAAGTATCACTTCCCTGCACTTCATTATAAGTGAATACATTTCTATTTTGCAGCAGTTTTGCACTAATGAGCATTATCTGTGGACAGTTAGAAGAGATGAATGTCCTTGGTTGTTGACTTGGCATTACTGAGGGTGGTAGTGCTGTGTCACTCTGAAATGAGTTTTGCTACTGAAAACAGGCAGAGTGTTAATTCATTTATTAATGTTTGAAAGGACAATGATTAAACTAAGCCTTAATAGGTTACACTAAAAATAGCACTTAAAGGCCTCAGTTTAAATACAAAGATTTATTTCATGGTGAGGGCTCTGCTAGTGTTCATAACCTCCATAAATCCTAGGTATGAAATGTGTACCATCAGTAGAGCCTCTTGAGTGGATCGTCCCTTTTATTCTGCAACAAACTAAATGGAACAGAGTTTGGAGAACTTGAATCTGTACAGAAAACTGACTCTAAGAGTACAAAATGTGCAAATGTATTGCAGAAGCAAACGTCTTGCAGTAACCAGATTTCAAGTAAGTAACAATGGAGAATGGCTTCTGTATTTTTAAAAAAATGCTGGTATTGATCTAGTGCTTAAAACATTATTCACAGAAGTAAATTTTCAGCTCACTGTTGCTATCTGCAACTTTTTGATAGTACTTCAGATTGTGATTCAGGTGTTGATATAGATCAATGTCTTTTTATCTATTGTAGGAACAAAAAATGATCTTGCTAATATGTTCAGTAATG
This sequence comes from Apus apus, assembly GCF_020740795.1. NCBI lineage: Eukaryota > Metazoa > Chordata > Aves > Apodiformes > Apodidae > Apus > Apus apus. The sequence goes on from NC_067282.1 coordinate 156,742,802, forward strand.
ATGAAATTGTGGGTGCTTGCTGTGAAATCTAATTCATCCCTCCTGGTAGGAAAAGGAGGTTTTTGACAGCCCTGCAACACAACCCTATCTTTTTGCGTTTTTTCCTTCCATCCCATGCCACTCCAGTCTTGACTACCTTTTGAGTAGTAGCCCCATTTCCTCTGCCTCAGTGAACATACCTGCCATTGTGACCTCATAGGAGGCTCTGCAGTGCAGAAGCACGTCTCCAGTGAATTGATGCAAACTTCAATGGTGCAGGCGATCTATTCTAAGCTGGAGTCTACTCAGTTTTGTAGTAGGGTACCCCCTGATCTTGTATTTCTATTAAGGGCATGAAATGTGGAAGCAGTGCAAAGATCGTGTTAATCACTCTTAAGGAATGCAAAAAATGTGTGGTGGAAGGCTAAGTATAGTGTGGAGAGCATAATGCATGAAGTGGTTAACACGGTTCGAGGCAAGAGTATGTTAGAAACCACCACAATTTGGAGTTAGATAATTGGGAGACTCCTGCACAAATGAGCAAGCACTTCAGAAGTGGTAGTCTGAGCCACTTAAGTGCGGAACAAAGAATAACCCTCTGAACAGCTTATCTGTGGAACAAATCTGGATGTTTTCACAGTGTCTGCAAACCTCGATACACCATTACCACGGAACCTGCAACCATCATAAAGACTTATAATGTAATTATAATGTTCTGCTAACTGTTTAGGTTTTCGAGCACTGGAAAATACTTTTTCACTGAGAAATACCATACTGAAGTCTACCATAGTTAACCTTTCACCAGTAAGAAAAAGAGCGCTTAACCAGTTCTCAGAATTACGAATTTTTCAGTCGTTTTTCTTTTTAAGCAGCAAGAAAACATGGTGAGCTGCACTCTCCTCACATGGCCACCACTAGGTGGCAGTCCGAGAAGTCACTTGTGGCTTCGTTTCCTTGGGGGCACCAGATTGTCCTTGTTTCTTGACTCTTGACCAGTCTCACTAAACTAGAAAATGTCCGGATACAATTTGGGGGTTTTATAAGCTTTTGATGATTAACTTCTTAACATGATTTTAAATCAGAATTTTTCACTTTCAATTTAGATAGCTTATCTTTGTTTCTGCTGCCTTCTGTAGAGCATATTAATTTTTTCCTCTTTAAATAAATTGTATTAACTGCATGAACATTATTAGGAGACCTTATTCCCCCTTTTATGTTTAAATACATTTTTGCACATATTGTCCCTTTCATAGCAAAATGTTTATCATGTTTGTAGGGCTTCATCTGTTAAAAAGTTCAGGAAATGTTTCTGGTTTTTCTGTCACTGCGTAGATGAACAACTCCACCTTGATGTAATCAATCTTTTTTTGCTCAGTTTCTTTGCTAAATAGAAAAAAACACCCTGATTTTAATTCTACATATTTTTAGTAAAAGGATGATATATAGAGGTTTCCTATGTTTCTTTGGGGATAACCAAATGAATTCCTTTACAAATGCTGACCTTACTGATCTTCACCAGATGGAAATATAATAAGATAGTTTATATTAACACTATAGTGCATGTAAGTGATTTGGAGTAATTTCTTTTTATATCCTGTTTGGCTTTTCAAAACCTCACAGGCAGAATGACTAAGCAGAGAGAAGAGCAAACTATAAAATTAACTGTAGGAAAGGGGTCGCTTTATTTTTGTCAAATAGTTAGAGAAAATAGCGTAGAAAGCAGATGTCTTTTCATTCCTCTGGAATCTTAATGTGGTTTGTTCCTTCCACTTATTTTTAAATTTGATTCTAATAAGAGACTGCAATTCAGGATAGGTATGGTGGAGAGTTTCAAGTACCATCCTGCAATGCCACATACTAAGAACATGTTGCAGAGTTTGACAATATGCTGGACACAAACACAATCTCAGCCACTTTTATTAAAATATGTTATCATCTCCAGACATTTAATTTCTTATCTAGGAGTAATGCAAGAAATATGGTAAACTGCAGTCATTGAGCAATTATTTAAAGCAATATCAGAGCTATTTTCTTTAACTGGATCCTAAATCCTTCCAATTTGCTAACAGCTGGAAACATGTAACTCTTAAGGAAAACTGCAAGTTAAGTTTCCAGCTTATATTCTTCTGAAGGTATATCCAGGAGTGGTCATGACCTGAATGCTGAGGTTTTAAAACTTTCCTTTGCAATTATTATAAGTGTTTTCAGCTTATGCAACAGAAAAGTATTCCTTCAAAGTCATAATATTAAGAAGATTTTAAAATAGTCCTTGAAATGGGACTTGACAAAATATTTCAACAGGCAAAGACAATGTAGAGTTAATCTCTTTTGCCTTTTCATTATGCAAAACACGTCCCTGATTTAGCTACTGTAAGTCACTGCTGTCAGGAAGGAGAAGAAAGGGATGGTATTTCAAGTAAGTGTAGGGAAAAAAATACATTACAATGAATTCTGGGCACCTTATTCACAAACAGTTGTTCCTATCTGGCTGAATAGTTGTCATCCTTAATGTCATCATGGCTGCCTTTATAGCTACTGGGGTCAAAATCAAGATGTTTATGTCATGGCAATTAGTAATGTAGAGGCTATAGATTTTGGGTTTTTTTTCTTTCCCATCTGGTGATAGAAACTTGTACATGGAGCAACACCATACTGTATGTAGTGGCAGACTACTAATTGACAAACACTGCCATTTGAGTATTATTGCCATCATCTCCCACTTTGTTGATGCCCCCTCACTTTAAGGACACTTGGAAACTGCTTGTGCCAATCAAGAGAGCCTACATAAAGTGAAATCACAAGCACAGTTACAGGCTGGGTAGAGAAGAGCCCTGAGGAGAAGGACTTGGGAGTGTTGGTTGATGAAAACCTCAACATGAGCTGGCAATGTGTGCTTGCAGCCCGGAAAGCCAACTGTGTCCTGGGCTGCATTGAAAGAAGTGTGGCCAGCAGGGCCAGGGAAGTGATCTCTCCCCCTCTGCTCCAGTCTTGTGAGACCCCCACCTAGAGCACTGTCTCCAGGTCTGGAGCCCCCAGCATGAGGATAGGAGCTGTTGGAGCCAGTCCAAGGGAGGGGTAACAGTTTTAAGCCGAAAGAGGGTAAACTTAGACATTAGGAAAAAATTCATCACTGTGAGGGTGGTGAGACACTGACAAAGGTTGCCCAGAGAAGTTGTGTATGCTCCAGCCCTAGAAGTATTCAAGGCCAGCCTGGATGGGGCTTTGAGCAGCCTGCCCTAGTGCAAGGTGTCCTTGCACACGGTAGGAAGATGGGAACTAGATGATCTTTAATGTCCCTTCCAGCCCCAACCATTCTATGATTCTATGAATACTAGGGTAGTTGTATCAGATAGTGTGCAATCTCACTCACAGTCCTATCCTGAGATCCATCGGAAATGGGCCTGCCAGAAGAATCTGAGGTTCTGAAGCACTGGAGGTGAAGTTACCAGCTGAAGTTAACTGAAGCTTCACATACTTAGAAAAGGATGAGGCAGAGCTGCAACTCAAACATGTTGTAAACACAATGCACATTCTCACTACAACCACACTAATCTTCTCTATGAGAAATATGAAGTGATATTAAAGAAGAGATGGAAGTAGAAAAGAGAATTTTTATGAAAGGAAGTTTAACAATTGTGGCAAGAGAGAAATGCACAATAAATAAAGCCATGCTGAATACTAAATCAGGTGGTATGAGTATTTAGATCCCATAAACACATGTATACATAATGTACATTAGATCAGGTACATAAGAAAATGTACAAAAAAGATTCAAAATATCTAGAAGAGATGATCTGATGTAGAAAGAATCCTACCTGAAACAAAAGAAATTGACTTGGCTTCTACAGCAAATCTGTGTTTTGCTGAATCAGCTCCAGTTACATGAGTGTCATGGATACTCTGGCATTCCTGTAATCCTCTCTGCTACCTTTGCTACTGGAGTAGGTCAGTATGCTGTTGTGTTCTTAACACATTTTTGTTAAATTTAATATTGTTTGTGCATGTTTCTGCCTCTCAAATCTTAGCTTTAACTTAGTTGCTGAATTAAAATTAGTAGGGCTCTTTGCCAGAGGACGATACTCATCTTCAGATAAATAATAAGAGTAAATCAAATGAATTGGCTGGTTTAGCTGTAGACTTTACCAATTACTACTTTTGACCAAAATCTATTGTATTGTCTGAAGGCTGAAAATGAGTTGTCACATTAGCAAAAAAATTACTCATGCTAATATTTTCCTGCATAATCCAGTTATAAAAAAGATAAATGAGATTTAGAAATTAACTGCATAACCACGTCCTCTCATGCAAAAAAAGCAATAACTTTCTTCCCTAGGCAGTACAGGATTAGCTTTCAAATTTTAATAAACACTCTAGAATGCTGTTTTGTGGGGCTTGGAGAAGTAATTAGAAATGAAGAACCTTTTTACCGTTGGGCTAACTGAATAAAATACGCCTAATCTTGTGCTAGGAGCAAAATACCAGCTTCATAAAATCACTGTCTCTGACAAATTTGGTATCAGTTCCTCCTAGCATACAGCAGAAGTATCCTCAACGTCAGAATCGCTGTGTGGTTGTGTGTGTACTGTACAAAACCAGAGAGGGCAATACTCTGTGTATTTAAATTTACATGTGAAGACTACATAAAACTACACTCTTACACAATGCAGTAACCCGAGTCAAGATATATTAGCAAGATGATGAGCAAAGCTCACCTACCTCTTGCTTGTGCTTTGTTGCTGTCAGTGTGCAAACACAGGGAGCAGTCTCCAGGCTAAAAGGTAATTTCTCAGAATAAAAGCACATGGAACCAACCGTAACACAAAGCAACCCTATGCCTATTCTAAATTAAAATGTTTGAGTGAAAAAATAGATAAATGCATTTTAAGCCTGTCCTCTGAAAAATTCTTTGTGTTTCCCTAGTTTTTGTTTAGGAAAAAATAATGGATGATGGTTTTATATTTACATTTTCCATACCACTTATGATTTTATATGCTTCTCTTATATCTCCCTATGGTAGGAATTTTTTTAAAGCTGAAGTGGCCTAGTCTATTTAGGTTATACAAAGGCTGTGCTATACATCTGATTATACCTCTTCTTTACCCTACCTTGCTTAGTTCTGATGTAATCTTTTTGAGACAAGGCAAACACAGTGGTTTTATACATTGACATAACAATGCTCATTTCTGTTCCTAATAATTCCCAATTATTTTATTTGCCATTTTGATTACCATACAGCATTAAACGTAAAACTTCATAGAAATATCCAAAATAACTTGAGATTACAGGGATGTAACAGCAGTTTTGCAACTGTTAAAGGGAAATCCAAAATCTCTCTCCTTTGCTGCAACAGAGAATTATTTTCTTTTGTCAATATTGTATTTTACTGTCTACTAGAACAGTGCCTTGATGTACTCTTTCATACTCAGTTTTAGTTCAAGCTGTTCTGAAACCTATTGTTTCACTTGAAAATTTTGTTACTTCACTTTATACTCACTTCAGAGAGTCTTTGTGAGTTTGATGGATAGTGCAGGTCCTAGGAGAGACCTCTACACAGCTGTCCTGACAGCTCTCACCATTGTGAAAACCAGGCATTCCTCTATATTTTCCCCCCTCCTTTAACCAGTTGTCCATTCACAAGAGAATTGTCTCTCTTTCTTAACAACAGTTTAGCTTCTTTAAAAGTATTCAGTACAGACCTTGTCAACAGCTTTTTGAAAGCTAACTGCAATCTACTGATGTAATTGCCATTTTCCATATGCTCTTTGACTCCTTCAAAAAAACTCTGATACACAAGACCAGACTTGCTTCTCCAAAACCTGTACTGAATCTTCTCCATTGTATGTAGCCAGATGGCTACCAATTTTCCAGGCATGAAAATTAGGCTCAGTAGTTCTCAAAATTCCTCTTCAAGACCCTTCAAAGTTATTTGCATCACATTTTCTTCCTTGCACTCATCTAGTACCAAAGCCAATTGAAAACAGTAGTTTCCACCTCATTATTTTAATGTCAGGAGTGTTTGATTTTAGGTTCCTTCAGACTCTTTGGAGAATTTAATCTGGTCCAGACAAGTTGGTTTTATTCACTGGTTTGTTTAAGAAAAGCTTTTCTTATGGGACTGTAGCTTGAGTTTACCCTTTGGACCTGATCTGTAAAGAAAGGCCCTGATAGTTGAAAGGACAACCACTTTTTCACCACAAATAGTTCTGTTCACTCAAAAAGAACTGGCCAGACCCAAGAATCCAGTGCAAAGTTAGCTACCTGCATCATTTTTGTTAACTATCAAATTTAGATTTTGCAAAGATTTGGTAAATTTCAGCTAGTAAGAGAAGTAGTGGAAGATTGCTTTTCATTGTATATTTGGCAGCACTATATCCATTATATCAATTTGGTTTTTGAAAAAAAACAACAAACCAACACAAACAGTGCTTTGTGTTTTTGCTTCCATGTTAATTCCCAAAGCAACATTAATAATAAATTTCTCTGTCATTTATTTCCTCTTCAGAATGTCTTATTATTATTCCTAGTTGTATGAATCTCTTACCACCCAGCTCTCAGTCTGAGATTTATACCTTTTAAACACATATAGACAGTTCTGAGCCTTCCCACATCACTATCTAAATATGTTCTATTTTCTTCTGTCTGCATGATTCATTTCCAGTAACTACTCTCTCTTCTGGACCCAGTGAGGTCTGAAGCTCTGTGATGCAGAGCAGCACAGTTGGAATTTCAAATGCATTCTGCATTACTAGTTTTCATAACATGTATCCACAAGCATAAACCTACCCAAATGATGTACGATAAGCATTTGCTCAACCAGTTCTGTTAATCCTGAGAAGTGATTTACCACTACATCTATTCCTGTGTAAATGTTGCTATTAGTAGAGACACAAACAGAATGGAACCACTGGCAGAATACCTCTAGCTACTCTGTCACCTTAGAGTGCACTAGCTCCCCTGTGGTGGCATTCTTGTATGCTTCTGTTCAAGAGACAAGGATAACATTTGGACACAATTTTAACAGCTGTCTGTACTTTCAGTTGCAGCCCCTCATCACTAGCACGTTTCAGCTGAGATTTCTCTATGATCCTTCTTTCAGGCAGGCAAAATCTGATGTGTGGGCAATGTTGTACATATCATAAAGGGAAGACAAGAAGGGGAAATGATTTTAAAGTCTGAAAGAGGTTACAACATATTGAAGGTAGAAACAAGTTATTTTGTTATCACAACAAGCATTAAGCAGTACGGGCAAAGGTTTAATACCGTATTGTATCTGTCAGCACACACTGGATTTGGGCACCTAATCAGCATGCACCAACTTGCATTCACATTTGATTCTGCATTTCTCTCTAACGCATGAAGAATAGTCTGAGCCATATTTTGATAGCAAACTGATGTAAACCTATGACAGAGCAGAAGGATTGGATGAATAATTACACTGCTAACCCCACCGGCTGTCACACGAGAAATACATGTAAAAAAATGTATAGATGTACCAGTTAATCTTGCATCTGTAATCAGAGTGAAATGGCAATTGCACTAGAAATGGCATGGCAGACAGATTTGACTTACAGTCAGTACCATCCCATCACTGATTTCTGGAGGCTCAGCTCTCCAGCACAGACACAACCTGCAGCCTGCATGCCCTAGAGACTTTCAAGCATTGGGACATTACAGCCCTCTGGGGAACACACCACATTCCCCATGGTATGTTCAGATGACTCTGCAGGTCAGTGTCTGGGTGACAGACTAATAGTTTAATTTCTTCCTCTTCTTCAGTTTGTTCAGAGCCCCATGAGAATGATATAGTGGGGTCAGTCAGTGCAAATGCTGATAGAGCACCTTGCTGCTGCGCAACATTTCTAAGGGACCATTTCCTTGCATGTTCTTTCCGTTACAAATTTACACCATGACATCTCTGAAAGCAAGTGTTTACAGCTGTGATCTAGTCAGAATTCTACAGTCAGAGGTAGGATTGTTGGGGATAAGCAATAAAAAATGCTTTTCCCCTTACATGTTACTTTAGGTTCCACTTAATCTGCTCAATGCAAGCATTCATGTGCTCTTTTGAAACCCCAGCACTCTTGGTGTTTTTACATTCTCCATGAGTTGGTTTAGTACCTTCAGTTTCTATTCTTTTCTTTTACAGTGGAGGAGGATGTCAGTCCTTTAGCATATTTCAGTGGCAAGAACTAAACTAAGCAGCTGGTGAGTATCGTGGTGCATCCCACTTATTTCAACTGAGGACCTGTCCACTGATCTGAGCAGATCACTGAGGAAGGGTGATGTGCATCTGGGTTTCACCCTAACAGGGACCCAGGACATGACGGGCATTCACGCCTGGCACCAAGGGCTCAGATGTGCTCCTGGGACCTCCACTTTGGGCTTATCCTCTGAGTCTGATGTTTAGATATCTCCTAAACGAGCAGTGCAAACACATGGTTGTCTGAAGTTCACTGTGCCTTTTTTTACACTATGTATATATCCTGTAAAGAGCAAAAGACAATATCAAGCCTGGAAAACTGTTGTCACCTAGGTGCATGAGAAATAACACTATTTTGGACTCTTCGTAGCTTTTGTCCCTGACTTATCATGGGTATACAAAAATAAGAATAATAATTAGGTCAATTTAATGCTAATTTATTTTCTACTGCCCAAATGATGTGATGATTTGAGCTCTCTTAGAATATCCCTCAGAATTTGTAACAGGGATCTTAGACATTCCTTATATCTTTACATGAGAGAATTGATAATATACAGTCCTGAATTATGTTAATATGTTTTCTATTCTACACAACTATTTTTAAGATCACAGATTTGTTTTTTTTTCAATACTTGCAATTCAGTTTTCCTCATCCCTTCTGTACTCCTGCTTGAAAATAGAGAGGGGAAAGTCACAGTGTTAGAAACCACCCATTTAGTTTGCCTTTAAGTATGGGAGGCTACAGTAGGAGGAAATTAAGAAGCTGGCACCCTGAAATGAGAACAAAGCCAGGTGATAGCTGCATTGTAAAAACATTAAGCAAAGTTCCTGCTTATTACAGTCAGTCCCATTCCTTTCAAATTAAAAAACAGATAAAGAATTTCTAGGTAGGATAACTGCTTTCTCTGGTATTTTAGAAAATGGAAGAAAACAGAAGGTAAGGCATATGTTGTGTTAAGAGAAATCTTGAGATTGAAACTGTGATGCCACTTAGACACTGACAGCTGCAGTGGTCATAACTTAAAATGTCTTCGCAAATACTAAAATTATAGAATCAAAATTCTGCTGTGGTATGAAACAGCACTGCCCAAAAAGCATACAATGTTTTTAAAGATCTCTTGGCTGTTTTACAAATTATTTTTCTCATCTATAACTGCTGCAAATTATAAAGCTACATTTCTATGCCTAGTTAACTTATTTATCATACATATAATTTTTAGCACTCCACAATGTTGTCCTGATGTTACCAAGAACAAAGAATGTAAGACACTTAAAACCACAAAAGAATCCACTTGATCTAATAGGTTTGACCATTTACATTCAACTCAGTCTTGGCATGTTTTTTTGATTCCTACAGTCCACCACCAATTTAACCTCTGGAAAGAGACCAACCCATGTTCTGAGATCTTTGCTTCAATAGCCCTTAGAATTTACCCATTTTAACCCTTCCATTACATGGTGCTGCTTAAATTCCTTTTTACTTTTCAGACTGATGGAATAACTGTTTTCTGCTCTGTTTGCTAACGAAACTAAATCCTCTGTTTGGCCTTTTCAGTTTTGTGGAGCATTAGGCTGATGGGCTTACTGGAGTGGTTTCAGCCTCACTACATTCATAAAATCTTCCTGAATCTGCTGGCTACTCCATTGATATTTCTATCCTGACTCTCCATAGTGTTCCACAACAGCGTTCTGGATGATCTTTTCAATTAGAGCACAGCCTTGAGATTATATTTTCCCAAAAAGCATTATGTAACGTTTATACTGAGTCATATTTGCCATCTGCTGATCCAACCCCATAAACAATCCAAATTCTTAAAAACCTGAGTTTTCCTTAGTATCTGCTTCTAATCTAACTTTTCACAAGTGCCAGGTTTGTGCACATACCCCTGCTTTGCCATTAGCTCTTCACAGAATACTGGCAGCTCTTCAGAGGCTCTCAGCAAACTTGAAGACATCTGTTCATGCAGAGGATACATGTGAGAAGGTATTTATCAGGCAATGCATGAGATCGCATACAAAATCAGATGCAAGACATGAATAAAGGGAAATGATGGCTACTTTAACAGAAAACATCAAGAAGCTGAAGAATTGAGGGGTATTCTTAGCTAATGGCTAACTTCTTTGGAATCAGTTAATGATCAAGGGGCTGGTAACAAGACACGTTAAGTTTTTACTCCAGCTTTAAATTACTGTTTCCACTGCTGTGACTATGGACTTAAAACATAAATCCTAATTCATGTGATTATACATGTATTTATTTAATCTACAATGAAACACTTGTGATCACAGAATTAGGCCTTAAAATTGCTATTTATATCAGACTCAATCAGAAAGGCTGTGGTTAAAGAGTCTCTGCACCTAGTAATTTTATGCCAGTGCTCAATTCCTTGTCCTGTTGACAATATTGGAGAAGACATCATTTCACATCCTGAAAATGCCAAACCACGTAAATTACATTTTCTAGGTAAAAGAATAGATGCTGTACTATTGATATGGACAACAGGTCTTCTGAGGAGAGGCTGAGGGAGCTGGGGCTGTTCAGCCTGGAGAAAAGGAGGCTGAGGGGAGACCTCATTGCTCTCTACAACTACCTGAGAGGAGGTCGTAGTGAGGTGGGTGTTGGCCTCTTCTCCCTGGTGACTAGAGATAGGACAAAAGGAAATGGGGTCAAGTTACACCAGGGGAGGTTTAGACTGGATATTAGGAAAAATTTCTTCACAGGAAGAGTGGTGAGGCATTGGAACAGGCTGCCCAGGGAGGTGGTGGAGGCACCATCTCTGGAGGTGTTAAAAAAATGGGTGGACATGGTGTTTTGGGAGATGGTTTAGTTGTTAGGGGTTGTAAGGCAGATGGTTGGACTTGATGATCTTGAAGGTCTTTTCCAACCTTGATGATTCTATGTTTCTAAGTATATTGGAACAACAGATGTACATTGATTTTTTTTTTTCCTTTGTAAGAGAAAATTCAACCCAGAAAGAAATTTCCATTGATTTTTAAGAGATGAAAACTGTTTAATGAGGTAATAAAAATAAGAAAACACCTATAAAACTGACAGGGAGCAAACCCAATCATTTGTGAAATCAACACAGATCTTTCCACTGACTTGAATGTCCCACAGGTCTGCAGTAATTAACACTCTCTCTGAAAATGTAACATCGAAGCCCTGCCTATCACAATGTTACTTTGTCATTGCTTGAGCTTTACACCTTGTGAGCACGGTTCTCAGGAGGACGCCGCTGATCTCAGAGGGGGAACAACAAGGGGTCTATTTGCTTGTTCTACCTATGATTCCACAGCCACAAATTACTAAGCAGGAACATGGAGCTGAAATTTGTCTTCACACGTACACACAATATCACCTGGTGCATTAAACAAGGATGTAAGTGCCTATGCTGGCTAGCACTGAGTATCTTCAGCATAGCTTGTAAGAACTTGGAAAGCCATAAGGAATGATTAATGCTCGGATTAATGGTGCTCAGAAAAGTCATACAATTCACGAAAGTCATACAGTTACATGTTTGAAACATGTAACAGAACAAGGCATGACTGACACTGACGCCAAATGTATTTAGTTACATCCCTCCTCTGAAACATTACAAAGCCACAACCCCGGCGTGTGACGGGCGTGAGTAACCCCGCCTGCCTGACCCGCCTGCCTGATCCGCCGAGCCAGCACCACGGTTCTGCTCCCGACCTCAGCGGCGCCTGGATTTTCCTTTCCCTCCACACTGCCCTGCTCCAGGACGCAGGCTCCCATCGCTGCCGGCCGGTCCCTGGATGGGGATAAAGCCTCTCCTCACACGCACCGACACAACGCCGCGCCCCTCAACCCCGCCCCAGCCCCACCGGCTGCTGACCCGCCCCAGGGCGGGCGCCCCGCACCGCCCACCCGCCCGCGCCCCGCAGGGGCCCGCCCTGCGCTCCCTGCCCCGGCGGGGCAGCGCAGCCCCGCCCTTCGCCGCACCCAGGGGTGCGTTCGGCCGCCTCAGCAGCGGGAGGACTCCCCGCCCCGCCCCGCCCCCGCGGCTTCTCCCTTCCCTTCCCGCAGCGCCAGGAGGCGCCGCGTCCCCGGAGCTGCTGCCCCAGCGCACCTGCGGCGGCCGGACCCGCGGGCGCGGCCGCCCCGCAGAGCGCTCCCGCCACCGCCGGGGCCCTGGGCCCCGCACCTGGCCGGGCGGGGAGGCCGGTCCCCGCACCCCCCCCGGCCCGCAGCACCGCAGTGGCGCGCCAGGCGCTGCCGGTGGCGAGGGGCGGCGGGGCGGGGTCCGGGAGGCGGAGGAGGGCGGCGGCAGCGGAGCCCTGCGCGGCGGCGGAGGGGGCAGCCAGCCCGGGCAGCCACTGAGAGCGCGGCAGCCGCGTCTCCCCAGCAACGGGCCTGGCAAGTCAGGGCTGCGCCTCCTCCCGCCCTCCTTCCCTCCCTCCTTCCCTCCCGCCCTTTTTCCGTCCGTCCGTGAGGGTCGTTCTGCCCCTCGGTCTGGCCGGGCACGGGGGCCGAGGCTGCCCGCTGCCCCCCGCCCCGTCCTCCGGGCCGGGGCTCGGGGTGTGTGCATGGGAGCGGGGGGGGAGGTTCTTTATTGGCCTCGTCCTCCCCCCTTTCGCTTCCACACTCCACCCAGAAATGATCCAGTGAAACTAGGAGGAGGTGATTCTCCTCCTCCCTCCTGCTGCTGCTCCTGCTGGTCTGGAAGGGACTGCAGGAATCTCTGCTCTGCTCTGAGGCAGGGGCTGGGGAGGGGAGGTCGTTCTGTGGAGCGAGGGGGCCGCTGTGGCCCAGGTGTAGCTCTCCTGGTGCGCGGCGGGGTGCGCGGGGGCTGCTCGGTTCCTGACCATGGGGAAGGACCAGGAACTGCTGGAAGCTGCTCGCACTGGGAATGTGGCTCTGGTGGAGAAACTCCTCTCTGGGAGGAAAGGAGGGATCCTGGGCAGTGGATCTGGAGCTATTCCCTTATCAAGCTTACTGAGGTAGGGACATCGTTCCCCATCAGATGCTGGGGATATTAACCTCTTCTTCCCTGTCATCATCATCGCACCTCTCATCTTCATTTCTATTCCTGCATCCTTCATAGTAACAATACATTGTTCACTCTCTAGCCAAGTACAAGTGTGCCTGTGTTTAAAGTCACAGGCAGTCATTTTATTAATGTAGCGATACAGAATTTGTTGCCTTCAATGCGTCAGGACGGTACTTGTTCATTCTGTTGCTAGCTGTGGTGCAGAACTTAGGTTTTTATTGTTGGGCTAATATGCACATTATACTAATTACTCATCTTCCCTTTGATATTTCATCTTCAAATTACTACTTTTAATCACAGATGGAAATGTTAATCACAGACAAGGCATTGCATTGTGAAATTATGTGCAAAAAGCTATCACTTCACCCCATACTCTCACCCATAGTTGCTATCCTCACTTGCAGAAGAAATGAGGCATGCTGTAGTAACAAGCCTATAAACCAAAGAAAGGGATTTTTTTTTTTTTTTTTTTTTTTATGAATGACCATCAAGGCATAGGTATAAAACTTAGGGAGCAGGTTAGGTAATAGCAGCATTACTTTCAAGGTACCTGGGTTTAGTGGAGTGAAACTGGGTTACTGGCCATGTTGGGTGAAAGGACTTAACTTTAGACATTAGTCATATCTTGGGTATTCTACAGCATGGCTTTGATGTTAAGTTTCATCATGCTCTTAAGTTAGAGCATTATCACAAGCATTTATGACATTTTACAGTATTCAAACACAGAAAGGTCTGCAACACACAGTCCAGTGCTGGTGTTCAATAATACACTGGGAATAGCAAAAGAACACTGAAACACTGGTGACCTAGAACTTGAATTAATTGAGTTTTCATTATTTGGCTTTTTTTTTTTTTTTTTTTTTTTTTTTTTTAAGAAAAGGCCTAGAGAAATGGAAATAACTTAATTGAAAAGATATTTGTTATTCTATTGCCAGTACGTCCTCATCAATATATTTATATTATTGCAGTATTCCCTGTCAGAAAATTTCGTGTAACTGCTGGAATTATACCTGTTTATACTATATTATAAAGTCTTCTTATTTTGAAGCTGGCTTTAGTGCTGTAAACAACAACAGTTCAGATATTCATACTTTAACAAAGTTGTATGGTGCCCCAGTTCAATTGGTTATTGCACTATTGTTTAATTACAAGCCCGTTGACCAAAATCAAAACACACAGTTTAATTGCTTTTTGTGCAGTACTTGAATAGACTGCTTAGCAAGGAGTATGCCAGATAATTGGTTGAATTTAAAATACGAGGCTTCTTAAAATGTGGTAACTTGGGTTTTTTTGTAAGTGCAGAAGTAGGTTCACTTCAGTACAATGACTAGCCATTTATAATCCAGTTCTACTGCATGATTTGTGTAGTGACTTTCTTCAGGGCTAGTGCCTGTGCTTTATTTTTGCACTGTTACATTCATGTTGTGTATCGTAAGTTCTGTGTATCCAGAGGGAGTGTATTTGCTTGTGTTTTTCTTTTTTATTAAACAATGTTTAAACAGTGTTTTAGTTTGTGTAGACAGAACACATCGACCGTGTGTTTTGTATATACAGGGTGTCATGAGAGTCATAGTTTGTTACTCAGAATTTAAGTATCTTAGGTTGTAAACTCAACTGTAGGTTCTTCTTTTGTTTTGTTTTTCTTTTGTGGTTTGTCTTTTTTTTTTTTCTGGAAGTGCACTTAGCATAAAAAGAAGTAAAGCAAAATAAAGCAAGTACTGTTTTATTGATGATTTTTCTTACTACTGTTATAAAGAATGTCTATGGCTTCTGTACATGTAACATTAAAAGTAAAAATGCATTTTAAAGTAATTCAATAATGGATTAATGCATAAACATTCATAATCTAACACGGTATTGAACATAATGCTTTTTAGAGGGAATCTTCTTAATGTAATTGACTTCACTAGGCATATTCAAAGTAGAAGGTACTGTGCATTGTAAAAAGTGTTTTCAAGAAATAATTATATGTGTTAGGTATTTTAACATACCTTTTCCTGGAGATGTTGCATGATCTAACTGCTGGTAGTAATTATTAATTAAGTCCAGAATGACATGCAATATTAAGGTTGGATATAACTTGCTACAGAACACATCAAAATAGAAGAAGGTACTGAAAGGGAGTCATATGAACATCTTGCTCCAGTTTAGGAAATCAGCACATACTGAAAATAGCAAAGTTATAGAAAAGCTGTAATTGTACACTAGAATAAAGTTTGAGTTTGGGGTGATCTAAAGATGTTTTAATAGAAAGCCAATTGAAATAGCCTAGTAGTACAGCTATCCTAGTATTTTTTGTATAAAGTTTATTAGACTAAAAACTGCTTTTAAGGGTTATAATAAAAAGAAAGCAGCAGAAAAAAATATAAGAACAAATTTTTCTTCTTTTTATAGAATCTTTAGGAATCATTGTGTTTGACAGTGACTCCTGCTGTTTCACTGATCATTATTGCTTAGTTCTTAAAATGGTGCCCCAGATCTGTATCTGTCCTACTCTGGTGAGAAAGGTCCATCTTGCTTTTTCTTTCTTCTTTTGGTAGTACTCTTCCTATCATTAAGGCTGGAGAAGCCCAAGTCTTTCAGCACATAAATGGACTAATACTGTACTTGATATGTTCATCTAAGTAGCAGTACACTTTAATTCAGATTTCTCCTAAGTACTGGAGACAACTCAGAAAAAGAAAAGGCTTGGAGCCATGGAGGGTTCAGCCACATAAACTGAATTGTCTCTTTTTTTTTTTTTTTTCTTTTTCTTATTTTAATTTGCTTTGTAGTAATCATGTACTTTTTGAATGAAATTCACATTTTTAAATGAAATTCACAATGTGCAAATGCACAAACTGTCTGAGCTCTGATCTCCTGTTTACATTTTTGTAGCAATTTTTTCTGACTTATAGAATAATAGAATCACAGAAGGGTTAAGATTGGAAGGGACCTTAAAGATCATCAAGTTCCAGCCTCCCTGCTGTGATTAGGGATGCCTGACACTAGACCAGGAGGCTGCACAAGGCCTCATCCAACCTGGCCTTGAACACCTCCAGGGAGGGGACATCCAGAACCTCCCTAGGTAACCTATTCCAGTGCCTTACTACCCTCATGGTGAAGAATTTCTTCCTAGTATCTAAACTAAATCTACCCTCTTCCAGCTTATAATGATAGGACAAGGGGTAATAGTTTTGAGTCCTTGTAAATAGTCCCTCCCCAGCTTTCCTGTAGCCCCTTCAGGTGCTGGAAGGCCACTACAAAATCTCCTCAGAGCTTTCTGTTCTCTAGCCTGAATAGCCTCGATTCTCTCAGCCTATCTTAGTGTACACTCTTAGTGTATTTTATGGCACTTGGGGGGAACAATAGGGCAAACCTTTGTATGGTTGTTTTATATTTGAACATTGATGTTAATTGCAGAGTAAATTATCTAATTGTTACAAAGTTTTAAAAAGTTTAGGAAAAAAATATTGTTCTGGAAGGCTTTTTGAGCACACATACAAATATATGAATGGATTCCTGTGAGGATTTAAATGTATGCTTAAAGCAGAGCATGCATAAAGTGCATAAAAATGATAAATACTTCCTTAACAGGTCATATACACCCCAATATTTGTAATAGATACAGATTAAGACCTCGTGCCCAAATTGATTCATTTAAAGCAATGACAACAAATCAGTGATGTTTGACTGTGTGGGCCATATAACATGTTTCAGTTCAGGAGAAGCTTTGAGAGGTTCTGGGTCCATTTTTGGCCCCCTACTTCAACTGACATACTTTGGAATATAAAGATAGTGAGTGAGTATACTGAGGGTGGATTCCAGGAATGCAAAAGTTAGCATACAGCATAGCAAAATACCAGAGCAAGTATAATCCATAGTAAACACCTGGCATGGAGTAATATCATTGCTTAAACCTAGATATCTTGGGGCATTTTACATGCCCATGAGTTTTTGAGCCATCTGTGTGGGCTGATGGACTTCTAACAAAGAGCCATGGAGATGTGGAGATACATCTAAATTCCAGGTGGGATATACTAGGACATCTAAAGCTGTGTTACTTGTGTGTAGGCTGCAGTCTCCAACCCAAAACATTAGTGCAGGGCTGGGATATATCCTTTTTCTGTGAAGCATGGGTATTTTGAGACACATCAGTAGACATTCAGAGTTTAAAAGACTGAAGTGTAAGGGAGGTGGCTTTTCTCTGTTTTTTTTTTCTGGAATTCCACTTCCAGAAATTGACATACATTAGTATATTAATTATGTTTCATATATAAAGAACCAACCAACCAACCAAAACCCAACATTTTTTATGTGTGTGTGATTGCAAAGAGAATTTTGACAGACAGATCTTTAAATTATTTTGCAGGCTTTTGTATTCTTCCGGTATAAACACAAAAGCTTGAGAGTGAAATCCCACAGTCCCTCTAACTGAATGTATCATTCAATACCTTCATCCCCAATCAGTAAATGTATGTTAAGCAATTCAACATGTGGAAAGAGTAGATTGTTTCTAACAAACCTGTTATTTTAAATGTACTTAATTTTATTATCTCTGTAGGTATATAACAAGTTTTTATTGACTAATCAGTTTCTTATTGGCTAGAAACAGCCTTATTTTCTTTTAAAGTGGAGAAAAATTACTTTGAAGGTTTTAATGTATCACAGAGACATTATCTCATTTGCCCACTTGCAGTCATCCACATGCCTTTTTCCCCTTTATATTTTACAACCTAAAGAAGAATTGGTAGTTCTTGATCAAATGCTATTTTTTAGCATTTTTAAACTTTACATGTTATAAGAGCTTTGGATTTTTAGCAGGACAGAATATGAATGGATGTGAAGTGGCACAGAGTAGTAGGGAAGGGTGTGTTGTCCCTTTCTTGTTCTTTGTTGGCTACTGCCCTTACACAGCGTGGGAGGGTGGAGGAGTCTACACGCTGTTTTTCCCCTTCCACACTCAGCAGACTATGGCAGGACACAGCTCTGTTCTTTGCTTATTCTTAGCGCAGCTACACCATGTATAGGCCTGGCCGAAGATATTTCTCATCCAAAGTATAAGAAGCCCAGCAAGCAGATTGTCAGTCCGCGAGTTGCAATCTGTTTCCTCATCTGTTTCTCAGAGCAGTGTCTTGCTTGCAGCAGAGCCACAGTTTAGCCTGATGGCCTCCGTGCATGCTGAGCATCACACAAATCTACTTCTGTCCTTGTGCAGAGCCATGTAATTCGCTTGGCTTGCTGTGCAAAATCGGATTGCACTTCAGTATGGCTTATAGAGCAGGAAGTGTTTCAAATATTGAAATCACTTATGAAGCTTTAGTTAAAGTTTTAGCAAAGTTGTTTTTCATGTTATAATGTAAATAACAAATGAATCACCTTATCAACAAAAATAAAGGCACTGGTTCTGTTTTTCATTACAAATAATGTTGTTTAAAGTAACAGAAACTTTCTTAGGTTGGTTTTATAAAGAAATTGTATTATATGAGGCTTGCAGTAGCAGGGCCCTGGGCTCACCTGCTTCTGAGGTTACTTGTTTCTGTTAGAAGGTGTTTATTTCAGACAACTAGTGCAGGTAATAAAATAGCAAGTATTTGTTCTAATTTTAGTTACACTGCTTTTAATTAATATATGGAGACTTTTGTACTGTCATCCTAAGCAGAGACCAGCATATCCAGATTCCTCAATTACCTTCTTGTCCTGTTAGAGTAGGAAACTTAGGTCTTTTGGGGATCCATTTAATTTTCCTTCCTTTTGTCTTTCAGTATGAAGTGCAAATTAATGATCACTGCAACACTTAGTTCATGCTGTTTGATATTAGCAATAGTTGATTGCTGCCTTGACTGCATGCTTGCCCTTCCAAAGTATGAGCCTCTCTTAAAACTTAACTTTAATTTATTTTTTTTTTTCCCCTTCCTTTGACTTATTCTTATTTCTGAGAAACAGTTTCAATTAAACTTTAGACAAAATTTGATCTATAGAATTTCTTGGATTTCTTCACAAGTTTGAAACACACAGTATATAGAAATACGGGCAGTGTCCAGGACATCTGGTAGAAATCGCATTGTTGAGGGCAAGGCAATTAACAAAGTTTGTGTAATATATCTTTCCTCAGAGCTCAATGTGATTCTGATTTCACAGCTCTGTACTTAATCTCTATGGATAAACTTCTTATTTCTCCTTACTCCAGATCTTGTTTTCTGATTATTGTTCAAGTGTGCATTCTACTAATTTTCTAAAATGTGACACCAAATGTAAAAAATAACCACCAAGAATTGTACACCCTATGTAAAATCTACTGAGGTCATATTATCTGCCTATAGATATGATCAAGATATGGGATGTAGCAGTGCTGGGAGGACTGATAGAGTTTGTGATGGAGTCAGGAAGATTAATAAGACAAATTTTACAAGCTTGATAAGAAGAAGGTAAGGAAAAAACCCAGAAAATTGAAGTGTCTGTAACTTAAAAGAATTCTTTTAGAATTCTTCTAGAATTCTTAGCCACTAGAAGGCTAGTGTCTAACTCTGCAGGGAACCATATAAATGCATTTTGATCACCATCTTGTTTTCCCCCTTGTCTGACATTGATGATTTGAATAGTTTGGTAATTCAATAGAATTAATGCTGCTTTATACATTTTTAAATTTGATCTATGACATTGCTGCTTTTAAGTGGTAGTATTATAGCAGAACTATGAGGGGAAATAAATGAAATAAAATGAAGAATGATGTAATCTGAAAGGTCTGCTATCTTGTGACTTGTCAAGGTTGGAAATGGTATGATGAGCAAATATAGATACTCTCAAGACAAGCATTTTCACAGTCACTGCACTAGTGATCAAGAAGAACATAGCCATGTTTCTAAAAATCTACAGGTAGGTTCTTTTATTTGCCCTGGTTTCAGTTTGAATGAGTATTTGTGGGTGAACTATTAAGGAACTGCTTGTAGCTCTGACTATTTGAAGCATCCTATAAAGAGCTTTAATTTATGTTACTGGTATCTCATCCTCAAGGGACAATATGCAGCTACACTGCCTTTCTTCCAGCAAGCTTAGCATGCTCACCTGTACAGGTGACATATAGAAGAGTTGCACAGCTGGAGTTCCCTTCTGCCATGGAATATTTCTACTGGCCACTTCCAATCAGAGTACACATCCTAATATTTTTTATTACTTCAAGGTAAAATATTTTGACAACTTTTAATGTTAAATGTGCAAGGCATAATAAGCAGTGTTAATTCCTGCCTACTGATAACAGCATTTTCATGGACATGGATCCTTTTGGGAAGTAAGGAATACATTCTGTTTGAACTTTATAGTCTTTATGGGGAGACTTTTATTACTTTTTAATTACCTTTTTCCTGATGACAGTATTTTCAGAATGTTCATTTTGCATTTAAAAAGTAGTATAACAGCTCTTCTGTACCTAATTAAACATCTATGAATTTCTAATACTGTACATGTATCTAATATAAGGAAGGTTCTGTGAGATTTAATTGCAAGAGGTTATGCTTTTATTAAATAATTTTGCACTATTTCCTATTTCTTGCATGTAGGTTTTCTAAGAAAAAGGAAATGCTAAAATGTACATCTTGGGAGCAATTTAGTTCCAATTAAAAACACTTAGTAGTAGCCATGTTCCCACAGGTTTTGATGGCTGTGCTAGGTGTCTTAAGTTCCTATTATAGTCAATGGAGATCTAGTCAGTACAGTTAGAGTAGCTTACAGACTGATTCTGCTCACCCCAAAGTAGATACTGAATTATTTTATTCCAGACAGAATCACATCCCAAATTTTAATCTTCTTGTAGTTAAAAACATTTCAGTGAAGAACAGGAGAACAATTCTAATTGAAGGTATATGTAGAATATATATTAAAATGATCACTTAATTATCTCTTTCCATATTTTGCAGCTCACTTGTATGAATTCAGAAATAGTAGACAATAGGTACTGACCAGGTAATCAATAGATTATCTGGTCAAAATGCAGAATACTGGATGGTTGAAGTTAAGAGATACATGAAAAATGCATAAAATGCATGATGTTGTATCACATGAAATTTGTTACAAGTGTGTAATAATGGAACCACAAAAAGTTTGGCTGGAGCTGAAACTATTGAGGGATGAGAAAGGCAAAAGTACATATATTGACAGGAAAAGAAATGTGGACCCACTGCTTAGTGGAGCAGGAGACCTAGCAACAACATGGTAAAGGCAAGGCACTCATTGCCTTTTCTGCATTTTTTTTATGGTAAAGTTTGATTTCCCTGGTTCCTGAGCCTACTAGCTGACTTTGTGTGGCAGTGAAACATTACCCACAGTACAGGAAGATCAGGGGAACACTTACATTCAAGGGACCAACCTTACTGCGAGGCTACTGTTACCTGTGGACGGTCATGTCAAGCATGGGAAGTTTCTGATGACTGGAAAAGGAAAATGTCATGCTCATCTTCAGAAAGGGCAAGATGAATGTTCTGGGGTCATCAGGCTCATCAGTCTAACCTAAGTCATTGTGAAAGTTACAGAGCATTTCCTCAAGGAAGTGATTTCCAGGCACACAAAGAGTAGAATGTGATTGAGAACAGCCAGCACGGATTTACCAAGCTCAAATCACACCTGACCAACCTTAATTGCTTTCTACAATGAGCTAACTGCCTCTGTGGACAAGGGGAGAGCTGTGAATGCTATTTCACTTTAGTTTAGAGCAGTCTCTAAGTCTAAATGGTGAGCTATGGGCTGAATAAGAGGATGATAAGATGGGTGGAAACTTGCCAAGACTGCATGGCTCTGCAGATTGTGATCAACAGTACCACATCCAACTGTTGGTGTCTGCTAGAGGGTTTCCTCAGGACTCAAGGGTCAGTATTGATTGCTATATATGAAGTATAGCAGGTTTGTAGATGATGACAAAGTAAGAAGAAACAATTCATATGAAGAGTCACTATCAGGAGGGACCTGAAGAAATCAACTGATAGGACCGCCCCCCCCCCCTTTTTTTTTTTTTAATTTCAAGAATCAGGTAGACGCTGTGTTTCATGAGATGGTTCAGTGGTTAGGGGTTGTAGGGTGGACTGTTTGACTTGATGATCTTGAAGGTCTTTTTCAACCTTGATGATTCTGATTCTAAATTAAGCCAGAGCCATTGTGAGTCGGGAGTGAATAATCTCTCAGACCACTTCAGGCTCTTATGCTGGAGTTGGACAAATTTTTGTGTTTCTCTTCTTCTACTGTCGTATTAGTCATTACAAAACCATCAAGATCACATTTAGTCTTTTAGTTAAGATGTAAAGTATTCATGTTATCACAGTGTGAGAAGTGTCCAGGAAATAGATACCTTTTAGAGAAGGTAAAAAAAGAGAAGAGTTTTATAAATTGGAAATAAAGTTGGGAATATCTTCTGGAATATGTATTTCCCTCTGCAGATTGCCTGAATTTCAAACCTTTGTGATGTAACTTTCTAGTGTGTTACTGGTAGTTCTGAGAGGTAAAGTGTCTTCCATATTCACTTGCTGACTTGTCAGGGTCACTGTTTTTTATTTTTAGATGCTACTAGATATGAGTAATGAATCTGTGTGTCTGGGTTATTTTTGCAGATTAAAACACACAACACATGAATATTAGCAGTTTGACCCCAGAATCTTAATCAAGTAATTGCTAGAGGTTTCCTAAAAAATGTAATTTACAATTATTTTTAGTTTTCAATTTTTTTGAAGTAATTATGTATCTACTTCCATATCCTCCTTGTCATCGGTGTAGCTAATTTGACAGATTATGCTTGTAAGTAATTTGCAATCACTCTGCTTCCTGTTTGTGCCCATTTATTGCAGAGCAGTATCTTGCATAACCAAGTGGTCCAATGATCTGCCAGAGATCTTCTCATGTGCACAAGTAACATTTCAGAGAACCAGATATACTAAAAGTAGAAATAAAGCATATGGTATATAGTATATGTTACAAATCTGTTGTTTGCCCATCACAATAGTTAAATCTATCCCCTCTATTTTTACTTTTATATAGACTATGTAAATCTTCCTTTAAGAAGGACTGGAGTCATGACATAAGCAAAAAATGAAGCCAGTAAAAAAATGGAACAAGCATGGGTTGTGGCTGAGGAGAAGTGGCTAGAAGACAGGTGGAGGAAGAGACCTGAATAGGAGCATTTGGAGTGTTTTGTGAAGCAGGCAGCATATAAAAACATGAAGATTCTGGAAGGCCAGAGATGGCTGGTAAAGTGAATGGGTATAAGAATTGAGACCGGGAATAAAAACTGAGACTGGTTGACCACGGAGGTTAGCAGTGGTGGAGCAGAACAGGCAAGTTTAGGACAAGAATCAAGGAACAGGACAAAAGGAGTTATGTTCATCAGAATAAAGAGAGAATGTATATACGCTGAAATACGGTTTTCATTCAAAGCCTGACATTTTCGTATTTCCTTTTCATAACAAATATTCATGAAATGCATTTGCAAACTGTCTTATTTTTTTTTAGTGCTAAAATAGACAGCAGTTAATAAAGTGCCATCAGTCATTCCATTAGTTTAAGTGGGCACTGTTTTTGTGATGGATATAGAGTTCTTCATAATCTGTGGTAAAGTTTTGCCAAGATGACACCATATGGTGAAATTTCAGGAGGTGTAATTTTCCTTTTTATTAATGGTAAAATTAAGGCTGCTGATGCAGTTTTTAGTTAGATACTATCCTGTAGTCTTTTCTTTTGCAAGGTCCTTACCTTGGTTGCAGCTCAGGATAGCTTATTCAATATTTTTTTATCCTTACTGTTCAATGTTTAGCCCCAAGCCTTATTTACTGCACAAAATTAAAACTCTTCTCTAGAAAAAGAATTATTAATTTTTCTCCTGGGCTCTTCTGTGGTGTTTGTCACTATAGTGTCTGACTGCTTCACAACACTAATGAGTTTACGATCACAATAATTCTGTGACTGCATAAGGTTGTTCTGCAGTTCATAAATGCCAACCGAAGTACAGTTAGACTATGGTGAGAAGTATCCACTGACTCGGTGTTTCTAACTGGTGCTACAAGGAGATCATTTTTCACAGTGTGAATATAGTTAATGTAAAAATGTAGGAATGGTTCTTCTTGGTCAAAATAAATGTTCATCTAACCAAGTACTCTTCTCCAGTAGTGACTGGGAGTTAAGAGGCAGATCTTGGAAGAATATAGCAGAAAAGCAAGCATATAGTAAGTAGTAATTCCTCCAGTATGCTCTCAGTTTCCAACAAATTACAGTGGCTTTCCAAGACAGATGCATTGTATTTAATAGCTCCAGTGGATTTTTTGCATTTGTTCAATTGGTCTTTGAAGCAATGCAAATTTTTAGCATCCATAGTCTCTCACAGCAAGGGTTTCACATCTTAATGAAGTATTATGCGAATAACATTCTCTATAAATTAGGTAGCATTGAATATGTTCAAATATATAAGCATCTGTTCAGATATTCAGAGGTTTGTTGCTGGAGACATGGATAGAATCCAGTTCTTTGGTGCAGCATTAAACTGCTGTTCCTGTTCTGAACTTGTTGAATTGACTTAGTAAACACCAACACACCTTTTAATACCTTTGATTTTTAAAAATAAGAGAGTTCTTATTCAGTTATTTCCATTATAGGGGATAGGACTTCAGCTCTTCCAAGATCAGCATTCATTGCCAGGGAAAAACAATATGGAATAGTGTAATTATTAAGGCTCATACATACGTGCAAGCAGAATGACTTAGCACCAGCATTTTAATCCTTGCCTTTATAGCCTCAATAATTTTCAATCACTTCTCTGTATACATATAAATATATATTTCAACAGAAAAATGTATTTCTTTTGATAATGTAGATATAGACTATCTATGTGATGGTGAAAAGAACATAATGAATTTGGAGATGCCTGTAGTAATTCCCAGAAAATACAACTCCTGATGTGTATCTTATATTCTTATTAAAAGTTATGTGGGATTAGAGGTGCTGAATGGTTTTTTTGTGGGTTTTTTTTGTACTTTTTTTTTCTTTTTGGCAAGCAATGATATGCATTTGAACAAGATTCCTGTTATATTACCTGAAACAACAAAGGTGAGGCAAGAAAAATCAAGCTTTAGTTGTTGAGAGAAATTTGTGAAGATGGAAATGAAACCACTGTGTTTAGGGGAAGGTTGTTATTTTCCTTTCTTCTTTTGTGGGAAAGGGTTATTGAGAAAAAAGCAAGGTCATTCCCCGGTGATGAAATGTTTCCTTTTCGATGCCATGCCCTAGAAATAGTCTTTGAGGCATAAATGAGATATGTATCATTTCCCCGCTTGAAATGGTGATTCAGAGTTAATAAGTTACTTTAGGAGTAAGCTTTGCAGTAGGTGAAGCCAGTCCTGGTGACTGATCCTTACCATGTTGGTACTGCTTAACCAGAAAAGAGAGAAGTTTCAGGATTCAGCCTCCATGTCCCTGTCATTCAGGCAAGAGTAAATGAAAGAAAAGTAAAATGAAAAGTTCATTGTATACTTGCAGGCCCAATAATTTTGACACAGTGTCAGTGTTTGAGGATACATCCATCCCCTGTGATCTGAAGAATCTATATGATTGATGTGGAGCTTCCTGTTACAGTCTAAAAATACTGGTACTTGACTGTGACATTCTTGTGATACTATTTGTGTGCACTTTGTGAGCTATAGTGAAGATTATCAGAAATGCAGTCAAGAAAGAGGATTTGGATCCAGATGCAGATTTTGCAGAAAATCCTGGAGAAACAATGAGAGATATTCAGTATGATGTCATTATTTGATCTCTTCTAAATCCCAATAAACTGATCTTGGGGAGCAGGTTTAGGCTTGGGCATCAGCTAGGTTTTGAGGTGTACTATTGAGAGAGTGGGAGCAGAGTCATGAGAGACACAGTGAGATCCAGAACCACACAGACTCTTTAGGTTCCCTTTACTCACCTCTCATTATGATCTAGATCACATGATCACGTTTGCCTATTATTTAAAGAAATACACTGTTTGAAAGGCAAATTTAATTTGAAGAGATGGAAGCATATTCTTGAAAAGGACCCACGTTAATGCTTTCTTCACTTCGAGAATTAAAGTGGCAAATGTCTCATATGGTTGAAGTTCCAAATGTTTCATCAAATTATCTGTATGTATATTTTATATCTGTTTCTACATGTAAGAAGCCACTGCTTAATGACTATCCCCTAAAGAATAGTAGTTTATTTTGGGATATTTACTTCGCCAGCACTTGCTTCTCCTTCTCTTGCTTTAAAGCTCTCTTGGTTCTGACATGGCACAGACTCAGGAAATAAGTTTTGAGAAAACCAAGTGATGTTGCTAAGAAATATCTGCCTTTTAAACAGCCAAGGAAGCATCCTCACTGTGAGGCTGCCTACTTCAGTAGACAACCTCCAGGGAATAAATCAGCTGATTATAATATTGGTAAGAGACAGAGGTTTCTTTCCCTTCCCTCAGTATCTAAGTATTGTTTTCATGGATTTTCTTTTTCCTCACCACCCCTCCTAATTTCCTAATTTAACTGTTTTTCTCCCCTTCCTTTCTCTCACTGTGACACCCAGCTTGAAAAGGGGAAAAAAAGGGGAAGTGAAGAATCCTGAAGATTGTTATGCAAACCTTGAAAAGTAAGACCTTGCAGCAGATACTGACCCCAAGGCCAGGGAGTCCAGTATGAAAAAAAAAAATTAAAAAATTCCAAGTTAAAGCTTTTGCAGAATGCAGAAGGAACTAGATTTGACACTGGCATGGAAAAATTGAATGTGATCAGGACACAATTCATGTGGCCCAGAAAGCCAACTGTATCCTGAGCTGCGTCAAAGAAAGCATGACTAGCAGGTTGAGAGAGGTGGTTCTCGCCCTTTACTCAGCTCTTGTGAGACGCCACCTGGAGTACTGTGTCCAGGTCTGGAGCCTCCAACTAAAGAAGAACATGGAGTTGTTGGAGCAAGTCCAGAGGAGGGCCACAAAGATGATCAGAGGGCTGGAGTACGTCCCCTGTGAAGACAGGATGAGAGAGTTGAGTTTGTTCAGCCTGGAGAAGAGAAGGCTCCAGGGAGACCTCACAGTGGCCTTTCAGTACCTGGAAGGGGCTACAGGAAAGCTGGGGAGGGACATTTTACAAGGGCATGTAGTGATAGAACAAGGGTTAAGGGTTTAAAGCTGAAAAAGAGTAGATTTAGATTAGATATTAGGAAGAAATTCTTGACTGTGAGGGTGGTGAGACACTGGCACAGGTTGTCCAGAGAAGCTGTGGATGTCCCCTTCCTGGAAGTGTTCAAGGCCAGGTTGGATGGGGCTTGGGGCAACCTGGTCTAGTGGGAGATGTCCCTGCCCATGGCAGAGAGTGGAACTAGATGATCTTTAAGATCCGTTCCAACCCAAACCAGTCTGTGATTCTATGATTTCACTGAGGAGCTTGAAAGAACAGACACAGTGCTGGGCAAACATGGCAAGATCAGGGATACAGGATTGATTTAGGAGTGGAGCATGATAACTTCCTGGGTAGAAAGGTATAGATCCACTTTCAGAACCTTCCTCAAAGGGTTATGAAAACTAAGAAGTGGCAAATTTATTTAGAGACTAGATAATATATGGAAGTGGTGGCATGTTGCCTGGTCTTTGTCCAACAGACCTGTAGTACATGTGAATGAATCTGTCTAACTGCTTGGAAAAATGCCAAAACCAAATCCACCAGCTCTGAAAAAAGGGTGAAGGAAGGAGCTGAGTCCCTCTGTGGTATTTCTGTTTAAATGTGTTCTTGGGTTAAAAAAAAACAACCCAAAACTCAGGAGAGAATGAGACAGCAGGCCTCAGGATTACTCTTTAAAGGATGGAGCCAGAGTGTCTAGACCTCTTTGGAATGAAGTATACTACTTTGGCTAGCCTTCAATTCATAGTAGCTAATTACCAAAATCTCCCTTGAAAATATGATTTTCTTAAATGACACAACTTACCATTTCTGGGTAAGTTCCCAATAAACTCTAAAGAGGAAATAAGAACAATTATTGCAGAAGGTCAGCTCATAGTACACATCTCTCTCCCAAGTTTCTTTTACCTTGTGAGATGCTGTGGCATTTTCAGAAGTTTCAGCAAACGTAATGCAGCATGCATCTTTACAGTCTTCTGGAATTCTTGGTAAAGTCCAGAGTACAGCGAAGATCTTCCCGAGAAGAATGAAACTTTTGGAAAAACTGACAATTCATGATATTCCTGAAAAGTACTTCAGTTATTTTTGGATCTTTGGGGAGACCATTTCTCAGCTCCGTAGAGCACAATCTAGATACCAGATTCATTTCAGACTGCTGCACCACAACATTTAATGGGCATCAGATGACCCCGTTATAAAGCTTATGAAACTCTGCAAAGGATTACTTTATTTTCACTGTAACTAAAAGGCTAAAACCCTTTCAAAGCAGTTGAATTGATGCTTATATAAGGAGTTGTCAGGAACTACTACAAATGAGTGCAGATTTACCAGAGCAGAGAAGAGGCCTGTCCTGTCTGGGTCAGCAGTGCTCAGTGCATTCTTCTAATCATATGCAATTTTAGTCAACCAGCCTAACATTCAGATCATCACAGGCAGATGCATTGTAGTTTTGATGACAAATCTCTTTCCCCTTGCAACTCTGTTAGGGCTCATTATTATACATCTAAGCATAGAGAACTTGACAGTAATTTAAATTATTAAAATACTTGTTTTTCATTTAAAGTTGGCATTTAAAACATGCTAGGTTAATTTATGAAGAATTATTTTATTTCTAAAAGTCTTTTCACTTTAGTTTTGATGGTCATCACGCAGAGTTAGTAGACAGTTTTAAAAATGCTGAAAAACCTATCAACAAACAGGGGAAACAATGGCCTGACTTGAACTTCTCATTTGAAAAGTAAACTGTCTCTCAGTTTAGTGTTACGGTGCTGTGCTGAGCTTGGTCATATGGAATACAATATCTGATTTTTTTCTATCATATTGAAATGATTGTTTGATTTTGAGCAGATTTTTTGGTCACTAAGCATATGGTCTGAATAGTAATTACTGTATCCAAAGAGACGTTTGCCATGCATCCCTTAAAATTGATTCTTAGTCTTCAGCTGGGAGGATTTATTTTTAGCATAACAGCTGAAGACTTGCACACCTAAACATTAAGTTGCATTCCGAGTTTAAAAAAAAACCCAACAGATTTTGACTAATAGCAATGTATTCTGTAACTAGACACTGAACATACTAATGATACTGTGTAACTGAGTGTTACTGCTCTCATTTGTGCTAGATATTACATACCTCAAATTCTGTTAGTGCTTTAATAGATTCTCTTTTCCATTGGAAACACCGTCAAGTTGTGTTTACATGTTTTACTGTTAATCAATAGTGTGCTAGCCTATAATTTTCACAGTAGGTCAGTATTTTCCACTACAGCTTAAAAACTTAAATGTAATTAATTGTTTACTTTATTGTCACAGTTTGTTTTTGGTTTTGTTTTCTGTTGAGGGATGTTACTGAAATGCTAATGATACAGGGTTTTGTATCACCATTTTCCAGAAAGTAATGCAAATAGGAGAAAACATATTGAAGAAATTTTGCAAATTAGATTGAATAAATAAAGTCTTACCTATAGAGGAAACACTGGAAAATCTGGAAATGGGCACAGTCACAGTTAGGTAACTGTGTTCATTTTGTAGATTTATGCTTCATTGAAAAGAGCAAGTTCCTTTCCCTAGAGTTGTTACCTGAAGTGATACTATGACATTGAAGGTATATGTCCTTTTCCCCACAACCCCTATCTTTTTTCCAGTAAGTAAAGGTGTCTGTCTATATGTCTGTAGGTGTGCATGAATGTGTAACATAGCCATGAAGGGCAGATAATCCCATTGAAACAGTTAGTAAAATCAAAGAAATGCCAGCTTTTTACTTTGAACTGCACTAGTTTTTGTGATATTTTTAGTGATCTGGGTTTATCAGCATAGAAATGACATGGAGTGTAAGAGAACCAGGAACAGTAGTTAACCTGATAACCATATCACTCAAGTCTGGTGCGGAGACTCAGGTTCAAGTCTCTGGTCTGTCATTATCCCAAGAAAGTTCTCCTACCACTGGTTTACACAACACACACGTTTTCCTTGGTCCAGAGATTACACACAGTTGCGTAAACATATTGAAATGCTTTAAAAAAGTAAAAAGTAGAACTTACAAGCATTATTGGTCAGGACACTTGCTTGGAAAGAAAGAACGGTGAAGGGGGACTTTAAGCTTCCCATCATAATCCAGCAGTATCTCACCCCTCCCTCTGGCCCCTCCCTGCCTCTCTGTCTCCCTCTCCCCATTGCTCTCCATTAATCTATCTTTCCATCCATCCCTCTGTCTCTCTACCTCTCTTCTCCTGCTTTCCTCTCTCTCCCTTCACTCCACCTACTCTCTCTGCTTCCCCTTTTTTTTCTCTCTTTTTACCTGTTTAAATCATAAAGAGAATCACCTGAAACAAAATAATACAAGAACACAGATCAAAAAGCATTGCCTATTTAGTTGGAAATAGACGTAATGATATAGTGAGAAAAAATAGTCTGAAAAGAGAGAAGCTGGTCTTTGTTTAGAAAAAAAATAGTATTCCTCCCTGAGGCTGATCCAATGACAAGGCTGATTAGACTGAAACGGACAAGTCACCCATAATCCTATCTAACATTAAAAAGGAAAAGAGTGAAACAAAGGAGAATACATGTTTTACTTAGAATATGGAAATATGCTTGGGTTGTATAATATTTTCTAGGAACTGAGACCATCGTAAGAATAGCAAACATCCTAAAGAATTACTAGTGTATTTGTCTGATTATACTTAAGTTCATGAAGGAATAAAAGCCAGTGGAGAAATACCTGATAGGAACATGAAGTACTTCAGACAATCAAGAAAATAACTTAGATGACAGCTACAAGAGAAAAGAAAAAAAATGTGACTAGGGATTACTGGCAGTAAAGAGAGAAATGTTTTAGATTCATATGCATTTGATTGACTTCATTTTACTAGATTGTGTTGGATGGGTATCACATGTTCAGAAATGCCTTTCTTTTTATGTATGGTAAACAAAAGAATGTAACACTCAAGTGCTTCACGTTCACAATGGAGCTGCTTTGGAATAAACATGAAGAGTAAGACAATTAAAGTAATGATTTGTACAGAAAAACAAAGAGTGGGGAAAAGTACAGTGACTGTCTAATTTAGTGGTTTATAACAAACCTAAGGAGATGGTTTTGTTAGTTAAAACAGATTCAGTGGCATACAAATGTGACTACAATTCTTGCAGATCTTAGCTAGCTTTGTAAACGTTATAACTGCATGTGGTTGGCTGAAGCACTATTAGATCCAAACTGGCTTTATGCAGACAGTTCCTATGTCTCTGTACCCATGTTTGTCTGCAGATAGTCTGCCCATGAATAGTGGCATGCTGGTGGCGTATTGTAAGTACATGAATGTTGTACAATATCAAGTGGTATTCTTCAGATAAAATTCACTATCCTTTCACGGTACAAGATGGATGGTGCTCCCTTAGTTGCTATTTCATATTTTCTCATTGTTAATGTTAACTTAGGCCTTTAGTGCACATTATGTGGATGTTTTTATAAAGTGATTTATTTTCCTCACATACTTTTCAGTAGAGTTGTGCAAACATAATGCATTTATTTTCCAAACAACCTTGTTTGATGTCAGGGTATTATTACACCATTTTACAAATGAGTATGTCAAACCCTGAGTCATTAGGTTCAATGTTACTGGCTAATTTTAGATGTGTAGTTCAAAACACCTAAAACACGATTTCCGATTTTGCAGAATATTTGTCATCACATACTATTTAAAAGTGAAAAGCACAATTTCCTTTGACTACCAGAGCAACTGCTTTTACAGTCGAAACTCAGGATATGAAGTTGGGCACCCTGAAAGTTGCATACTTAATGATAATTCTTGCGAAGATAGATTTAAAACACTTTCCTACCTTCAAGAAAAAACCTCTATGGTAGAAAATATCTACGTGTCTAGGGCAACATTACATGACCCTGCATACCAATTTATTCTCTTCCCTGTTGCAGTCCTCTAGTTCATTTAGAACATATCCCCCTCTCTGTTTACCTTCAACAGGTTCTGTTGCTACAGAATCATGACCTACCTTTGCAGTAGGTTGCATAGACACGCTGAGGCAGGTTTACTGAAGAAATACATTAAGTGATCATGGAATCAAAGTTTGTGCAATTTTTGCATCACAGCTGACCATCTGCATGGGAACAGCTCACGGGGCAAAGCACCTTTGTATTTGTGGCCAAAGAAGTAATCTTTTAGGCCTGATCAAGCCTGCAAGCCACTAACTAAATGAATCTGTTGTAGGTAAATAACAGAGATGGAACTTCAAGATGTGCTGCAGAGAGGTCTGACTGTGTTAGTGGAATGCTTGGTAGGAGTTGACAGTGGTCATGGACATTGTTATTTTGCCAAAAGTGTTGCTGACATTTACTCAGTTGTCATGGGATTCAGTTTAGAAAATGTGTTCTAGCAGAGTGTCTAATAAATGTTCCTGTTCATTTAATGGAAGTTCAACTCTTCTGCTTTGCCTGACTGCCTTCTTAGTTTTAGCCTTTACTCCAAATATCTTGTGCATCTTTGTGTCCTTTCATAGCTCTTACCCTAGAGGCTGATGCTTCCAGTATTTTTACGCACCTATTTTCATTCTTTCAGCTTCCCCTCTCCAAATTTCCAGTCTTGCCTGTTCTAGTTCAGTCTTCTTTTCTGTCTTCTGATTTAATTTTATTTAGTTATCCCAGGGATTTCCCTTCTTCTGCTCACTCATATTTCCTGCCCTCAGAAATCCCGTGTTATCTTCTATTACTCTGTCTAGATCTACTTTCTTAGAACTCTTTAGTCTGAGGTAGATGTCTGAAATATGACATTCCAACCCAAATGAAGCAGTTGTAGTCATAAGCAAAGAAAAATGTGATTTTACACTGAGGAGTGGAGGTAATGCTTAAGAACAGGCAGTGTTGCTAGGGCACTTTCTATATTTACCATCCGTAAAGAAGAAGAGTTAGCTAGAGAAAGAACATCCCTGGATCTGGCTTTTACTGATGGACAGTAACAGTTTAGAAGGGTTTGTACAGGAAACCATGACTTACTTAATTCTGCACGGTAGGATGAACTGATTTGTAGAATGCATTAGTGCATGAATAGTACACTCAAGGAACTTAGTGTTTATAAAAGACAATCTGATTATTAGACTAGAAGGAAGGGAATACCGTAATCAAGTAGTATAGAAATAGTTTGAGAAATCCTAAAATAATATTAAGATTTAAGAGAATTTTCAAAAAATAATGCATGAAAATTCATGAAGATTTGTGGGTTAAAAACCTGCTAGTGGACAGGATACAAAAGGGTTTTATAAAAGGAAGAATAAAATCCCTCAGTAAATGAAGTTAATTTTATTGGTTTAACTGGTTACTCTGAAGAGTGAATGGGAGTCTTTTGTGCCAGTAAAAGCACTATCTTGCTCACATCCAACATATATGCATGTTACAGTTAGTAACCGCTGTACAGTGAACAAAAAATAAGACACTACAGTAAAACCTTGAAAATAGGCCAGGTTGGATGGGACTTTGAGCAACCTGGTCTAGTGGAAGGACTAGGAATCTGCAGTAATAGTTGGAGCTCAATAAAACAGCTTGGTAATGAAAGATTATTACAAGAATACCAAAGAAATAATAAAGAAAGATTATATAAAGAATGCTGAGGATGCAGAAGTTGATACCAGATACTTTAGATAACCACTCTGTACAGATACTTCTGTTTATGCTATCAAAAGAATTGAGAAATCTCAGGAAAGCTCAGGGTATCTACATTCTCTAACAACATATAATAAGAATACTCCTAATTCCAGTTTACAACACAAAAACACAGGCAAACAAAAGTAACAGAAAAAAATCCCAACATGTAATCTCAGTTTTTCCCCAAGGCTACAAAACAAAAGTGCCTAAACTGTGATTTCTTGTCACATCTTTCAGCATGGACAAGTGGTTCTTGTAGTTTTAGAATCTGCCTAGAGTTCCTCAGATGTCTCCGTTTTGGTATTAAGTTTCTTTCAAATTTAGCTTGTCTACTTTCAGTCTTCCTGCCCCCCAAGCCCCACATAGGATTTGTTGCCTTTTTTATTTTCCTCTTCTTTGATGTCTGTAGTAAAAAAATTGTCACTTACACAGTTGATGCCTGGGAGGCAGTCTGGTGCCTAGTTCATTTTGTGTTGAAACACCCAGAGGAATTAATATCTCTTAGTACCTGCAGGTAGTTGGGGCAAAATCTGTTATTTAGCCATGTGTTTGATCTAGGATCTATTCTTGTGATCTCAAATAATTGTGTTTTTTTCTTGAATAGTGTATGAAGACTAGCATACTATCACTAGTAATAAATTGTGACATATTTTCAATAATTTCTTAAGTAATTTGAAGGTAAAGCAGATTCTCAAATTGGTGAAAATTTTCTCATTATAGTGGACTGCTATTCTAATCTGTGCTACTTTAACTTGATAAAATTATGCCCTGCACCTACAGGTTTTCTCTTTCATTTTCAGAAGCTGTATCAAACCTAATATTAGTGATTATAGGCAGCACCTAAAATGTGTATTTACAACTTAAACTTCATATCTAGGTGCCCATGTTTTGAAATAGATCCTTATGTTTTGTACTGGATCTGTGAAAACTGTCCTCCCTATCCTTCCACACTCAAGATGCAATTTGCAATGCAGTTAGAGAGCAACCTTCATCTGGTGGTGCTTGAGGCTGAATCTGAGAACTGAAATGCTGAAGGCCCCAAAGTTTCACTTTCAGTACATTACCAAAGATTTTGAAGCCAACAGAATCTTATCCACATCTTCAGAGTATTGTGCTGACATTCTGACTGTTGTATTTCAACAGCTGAAATCGACACAGCGTGTATTAGTTTTGTATTACATTATTCCATGTTAGGTGTATTAGAGTATTTCCTAGTCAGGTGTTTATGAATGTGTTTAGAGAAGTGCATGATTGAAAATTTATGGAAAGCACAGCAGACTGAATTAGAAATTACAAGGAGTAACATCAGCGAAACATTATAGAGTTGACTGATATCAGATTAATCAAATACATTAAGACATAATTTAAACAGATCTAGCATTACCCATCCCCCAAAAAATCATCCATGCATGTAGTTAGCCTTCTAAAGTCATTTTGTGGCACTTGTGTCACGCTTAAAATTGAACAGTTGTCAGAAGACACTTTGAAATTATAATTACTCTCTTATTTATAAATAGATCAACTATTCAAATATTTTTATGTATGAATACATCTTAATAAGATTTGGCTAGTTCCTATAAGGACAATAATTATTGTTAATATTTTTCTTCTAGTTTGTGATATTAGTATAATATTACATAGTTTTATTATTAAATTATTCTCTATTTATCTTGATCTTTTGCCTTAAAATCACACTTTTAATGGCTGTTTTTTCATAGTTTCAGTCAGTTTTAAAGGTGAAAATGTAAGAATAACCATTAGTTTATGAGCACAGAATTAAAAATGTGTTAGTGACTGGCAATTGCAGAATTCAAGATAAATTATGAAAGCAAGAATTTACTTAAATGTGAACAAATTTCGTATTTCTGAAAGCATCCAAAGTCACAGAACTAAGTATATTCATACGCATTTGGAAAACTGAGGCTTCTATCAAAACTGATTTATCATGGGGACAAATAAAGTAGGAAGATGGGATTAAAAGGTGGAAAAGATAAAACTACTGAAATGTCTTATTTAAAAGGTGGTAGGTGCTTTTCAGGAACAAGTGTACAGCGTGAGGTAGTAAAAGAGATGGTGTGTTCTAGGAGAGTGAAAGAGTGTGTATGTATGTGGCTAAGTGGTTATCTTATTTGGCAGTGGTTTGCTCTGTCTTTTGCAAATCATTTTAATTTGGAAAGATAACATTTTCCCAACACTATTAAATTTAGAATGGAATAGTAGGGGCAGCTGGCTTCAGGATAATTGGTAAATTTGAACTGTGATAGACCAGGCTGACAGCAATGATAATATCAGTTGCTTTAACCCTTTAATGTCATAGACAAGTGTCTAAGCCCTTAGAATTTTAAGTTAATACAGCTCCCCTACCTTTCTCCAGCTTTCTCTCATATGCTCTCACAGCATAACCTTACTCTTAATCTTTCCTTCTGAGGGATGCTTGCTGGTCTTTTCCCAGACAAAATCTACACAGCTAACTGAAGTTCATCTCCATTTGCTTTTTCTGCTCACTTGGTAAGCAAGCCCCCTCATGCTGAAGCATTCTGGTTCCTTTACCTGTTCTCCTCTTTTCCTTTCTGAGCTGCCTCTGAGAGATCTGCATCCTTCCCTGCTTCTTGCAAGAAGGGTCAGCGGTTATAGAAGCTGGAATTGGTTCTTATTTGGGACTGGAAGGATTTCAGGTCATGTGGAGTGTAGCACAGTATTTATTTTATCCTTTCAGATATGTAATAATCTCTGTCTTGAATTCAAGAAACAAGTCAATCATGAAAGTATGGTGCATTTCAGGAATAACTTCTGACAACTACTATAGGCAAAACTGAGATGTTCTAATTTTCTTTTAGTGTGACTCCATAGATTATTACTTTTTAAAATAGATATCATACCACAAACTATGTAGTTGTTATTTTTTGTTTGACTGTTGTTAAACTAGCTGCCATTAAAAACACAAGCCCTTAGCAGCACCTTCTGCAAGATACTAAGCTACATTCAGAGATTCTCATAGAGACTAGTCATAGTTACTGAGAGAAAATCCTTCTGCTTATTTGTGTTTGAAATCTTCTATTGCAAAAACAGTGTCAACTGATCTATTATACTTAGGAATTACCCAAAGATAAACTATAAAGCCATTTGCTGGTATTGGACTAGAGGGTAGGATATTTCTTTCCCAGGTGGGTGAGCGGGTGCCCTATTCTCCCTTTTTAAGGATTTGCCACCATCACTGAGCACCTTGAAAAGGAAGAAGTCACCTTTTCTCAATTATTTGGGAAGAAGAGATGGCTGCTTATATTCATGGAAAGCCCTCTGAACTATGGGTCTTAAATGGAGAACATCTTTCTTCAGTCTTGAGATGCCTTATCCTTGAAACAAGATGGGTTTTTAGAAGCATGCATGTCTTCAGTGTTTCCTTTTGACCAGTTTTAAGGAACTGCACACTGAGTGTTCTCATTTTAGATGGTTCTCTGCTGGAGTGTTCACTGAGATGCCTAATTCTGGCAATGCAATGGGTGTGGGTAACACATATTTAACTCAGGGTTGATTCTAGAGAGAGATATGTAAAATCTATGTGTTACCTGTATCCTATGTCCTTTTCATAATTGTAGGCCTTAGAAAATAGCAAAACTGCACTTCAAAATAATGAAAAAGAATTTCAGGCCATGGGAAACTGAATACAAGGCACAGAACATAGAAGCCTTTCAGCTTCAGCCAGATAATATCTCCTTACCATTTGGAATGCCTTTCTTTCTAGAAGAAAGCTGGGAAAATAGAAGGGCGTTGCAAATGTGAATTGAAGGACAACAACTAGACTTCAATCCATTGTGGAGTAAGATCAAGATTCAAAAGCCAATCATCATAGTAATTGATTTCTTTTAATCCATGTATAGAATAAATCCATGTAAAATTATTATTCCTTTCTTGAATAATTTTCAGGGGTTTTATTATCTTCAGCCCCATCAGTGTATCTGTGTTTTCTTCAGGAGGCCATGTCCAAGTAAGTGAAGGACAAGAGGGTGAATAAAGGAATCAGCATGGATTTCCCAAGACTGAATTATGCTTAGTTAACCTGACTGCTACCTGTGATGAGAAAGTGAGTCGGCAGTGTGCCCTCACAGCAGAGTAGGCCAACAGTACATGGCCAACAAGTTGAGGGAAGTAGATGTTAACCTCTGTTGAGAGCAATCAATAGTTTTGAACTCCTCAACAGAAGGCACAGACAAACTGGAGCAAATCCAGCAGAGAGAGACACCAAGATCATTAGGAGGCTGGAGCACTGATATGCAAGAAGTTGAAAGAGCTGTTTGTTCAGTCTGAATGAAAGAAGACTAACCAGGATCTCGCTAGGGTGTCCTCAACTGCTTAATTTGGTGCTGAGAAGAGACAGGCTCTTCTCAAGAGCACACAGCAAAGGGAAGCAGGGGACAAATAAAAACTCCAACAATTAAAATTATAATTAGATATTAGGGATAAAAATCACAGTGAGAGTAATCAAGCACTGGAAAAGACTGGCAAGAGAAGCTGTGAAGTCTCTATTATTGAAGCTACTTGAGATTTGCACAGTTTTCCAAGCAAACTGATCTAACATCAAATTTAGCTCCAACTCCATTTTTTCCATCTCAGATAAAGTGATCAAATCAAATGGTTCCAAAGGTCCGTATTCTATTAATATTCTTCATTAAGGGTTGGTAGTGATGATTGCCTGTGCCCTCTGTTTTCTGCTGAAGTGTCAGTCATTGTTAAAGGTGGCATCGTCCACAAATAGTTCAACAGTAGAGCAGTTCTGGTACCTAGAAGCCCATTACCTACATTGTCACAAACCCTCTAAGAAGATGACATTGTTCAAATTGGCTTGCTATCCAGATCACAAATACTTAGATTTTATTAACAGAAGAAATAGGCAGGTTTGCTTGAGTATTATCAGGTGTTGTGGTCTCACTTTTGGTACAAGTAATTTGACCAAATTTTGACCAGTCTCATAATTTTTATCCAGTGATTAACGGGAGGACTTTATGGCAGTACTGAATGCAGTTTGATGTATCTCCCACATTTCTCTCTAGGACAGCCAAAAGCAGCCTAGATGTTATTAATGAATCACGTATCCTAGCTCCAAGTTTCGTAGAAAGTGTGTGTAGGATGGGACATGTGGTACATGTGCCTTATAAGTCTTAGAAGTGAAAACACCTTCCTGGTTTCAAACAACTGGGTGTATTTACTCTGTCATTATAATATGACAGTTGATCTTGATGTAATCTGTTTACTGGTGTACAGCTTTATTTTCTATATGAAGTTCAGTATAGTTAAAGATAAGAAATTGAATTCTCTGGATTTGAAGAACAAAGATTACAGGTGCCTCTTCTTTTATGTATACTTGTATACATGCTGTCAAGAGGTGGACATCTTAGTAAAAATTAAATATATCTTAATGTAAAATTCCTTTACAGATTCACAGAACAGTTGGTATTGGAAAGCACTTCTGGAGATCATTTGCAGAGGTCAGCTAGAACAAGTTGCTCAGGACTGTGTCCAGTGAGATTTTGAGTACCTCTGGAGATGGAGACTCCAGAAACTCTTGGGGCATCCCACTGTAGTGTTCTATCACTCTTACAGTAAAAGAGTGTTTTATTATTTTCAGATAGAATTTTATGTGTTGAAGTTTATGCCTGTCGCCTCTTGTTCTGTGACAGGGCACCACTGAGTAGTCTGGGTCTCATTTTGTTTTCTTTAAACATTTCCATCAGATGCTTATTGATAAGATCCTCCTCAAGCCTTCTCCATCCTAAACAGCCCCAGCACTCTTATGAAAAGAGTCTCTTAGCTTTGAGAGTCAAACAAATTATTTTTTTTCATTCATTAACAATTGGGTAGTAACCGTGCTGATGATTTGGACTTGAATTTGTAAAATCTTTTTCTTTTAATTTATTTTATTTTGAAAATATACCTTTATTAAAAGAATACCTTTACAGAAAGGAAATCTTTTCACTTAAAAATAATTATCAAGAAAAAATAATTACTCTAGTTATATATTACACAGCTTGCATAACTGACCCTCATTTGGTTTTCACCTTAACTACTAGAAAAAAGGAATAACAATAGAACCAGTGAAACCAGAGCCAAGTGCTGTTGGAATCCCTGTTACATGGGGAATTGCTGTTCTTGTATTGCTTGAACTATAGACAAAGCAACTTTGCTCATTCAACTTCGAAATATTTTACGCATAATTTGTTTGATGGGATAGTACCAAA
The DNA here is from genome assembly GCF_020740795.1 of Apus apus. NCBI lineage: Eukaryota > Metazoa > Chordata > Aves > Apodiformes > Apodidae > Apus > Apus apus. The sequence goes on from NC_067282.1 coordinate 156,782,997, forward strand.
TGATGTAGTAAAAAAAATAATTTTATATCATTGTCTTTACAATGCTAAATATTGATGGTGATATGTATAGTAACTATGTTGGCTTTTGTATACCTTATTAATTGAAATCTTAAATTGAGTTCAGTATATAAAGACTTTAAATGGCATCTTATAAGAATAAAATCCACATATTTTCTTTTGGAGAACATGATTTTTTTTTCTTCAGAAATGTTACAAATAAGAGTTCTACTTGATATAGTTCAATGTCTAAGTATGGAAATGATTTTCAAAGGGAAGTGGTCTTGGGAAGAAGTGAAAAATCATACTATATGCATATACTTCTTATTTACAAAACCCTCTGCAGTACATAGCATTTAGAAGATTATTTTATCCTGTGTTTTTAAATGTCTGTCTTTGCTTATAGCAATACCTATATTTATAATTATTTCAATTTAAAATAAAGATACATTATACAGTGTACCAAGTTTTTATCTGTAGATTGTATGTATATGGAGCATTGTTCTTTTATGTTTAATTTGAAATCCTTGGGTTGGAGTATAAATTTAGAGCTACAAACTTCTTTTACATCTTTTAATTCACAGTGAACCAGATAACTAGACAGTGTAAAGAAAGAGTAATGTAAGAATATGACTTTTAATCTATAACTATCTTTAGTGTTTATTATTTATGATCTCGTGGCTGACCATTACAGTGTGTAACTCAGTAGGACCAGTGTAATTTTTCTTCTCTTCTTTGGTTTCCCTTCTTTTGTGTCATGATTCTTCTCTTAATACCATCCTTTTTGTTTCTCTTTTTGCCTTACACAGTCAACACACAATCCTATCTATGACGGTTTGACTTCTGTTCCGTTGTTTCATCCCTTAAGCACTTGAATATATTATTCTTCCTAAATTTTGCTCCATGCTTGACTTCTGCACACATAAGACCATGCAGCTGAAATCAGAACTCTTTGATGAGTAGTGTTTGTAATTCATTACCTCCACCATGTAGAAGTGTAAAGATGGTTCATCCAACTAACAAGTCTTCATGTTCTTTTAATGCTTGTAATTGTAGGATTGAACTAGTAGAAGCTCAGTTGAAATACTTTCTAATTTTTTTCTTCCTTTTTCTTGTGTTTTCTTTAGTTTTATTCCTAATACACAGAATAACTGCATTTAGGTTTTTATAGGTGCTTTAGTTTGTCCCCTTATGTACTTATGAGGGCTTGAAGTATTCAGAAGAGAAGGGAGAAATGTAAAAGCTTCAGTTCTTTCTCTCTGGTAGATCCCTTTCACTGGAATCAAGTAGTGACACTTTTGTGAACTCTTCACAGCCTGAGAAGGAAGAAATCAGGAGTCTTTAGAAACATATTTCCCATGTGCATGCTGGTCAGGACAGTGATCTCTTATTAGATACTCGAGTTGTTGCAGCATGTAGATGATTCTGGAGAAAAGCAGTAAGAATCCTGGACTTAAATTGTGAACTCACCGTAGTAATTTTAATGACAAGGCTGGTGTTGTCACAGCACTCACCTGTGTCCTTAAGAAGAGGTATGAGTAGTTCCAGTTTCTAGTTACTGATGTCTGAAATCTAAACACTGGAGATTTTCAAGGAATTATAATATTAAATAGATGATCCCCTAGATTATATGAATGATGATTTGTCTCATTAATTACAAAGCTTATAATCTGAAGAGTATCAGCAGAAGGAAAATGCCATATCAAAGAGAGCTCATATCTCTGCTTTTTAGTGCATAGTGTCAGGGTTCTGCCTTACCTTTCCACGAAAATATTGTTCTGTGCTATTCTGTGCTACAAACTTTGTTGGCAGCTTGGCTACATGAGGATGCACACTGCAGAATAAGATTCCCTTGTGGTTCTGTGCACAGCCAAGCTGCCAACACTGTTTGAAGCATAAAATACTGCTATATGTCTAATATGCCAAGAGGCTGTAATTTAATGACCTTTCCTGTCAGAATTCACAGACATTATAAACTTGATTTTTGGTTGCTTGTGGCCCTGAAAAGTACTGTAAGACTATTTGTACTGTAATTTTGCCTATAAAATATAAATTTTCCATAACTGTAGCATGTCCTGTTCAGTGGATCTAAGAGGATGTGTTTTTCTTCCGAATTCCTGTCCTTGTCTCTTTCTTTCCCTGGAGATACCACTAAGCCTTGCAGCAAAGATTCTCTGTTATTCATGGTAGACTCGTGTCTATACTAATATTCTATTCAAAGTATATGCCAAGTATTTCTTTGCCAAATTGAAGGATACATGGCCTTGCCACAATGTGATACATAAACAAGGTAAGAAATTATTTCTCCTGTATTGAGAGCTGGTTATTCTTTCAGATTGGTGCATCCAGTGTAAGATTTTCCTTATGAATTCCTAGAAGCTCTGAATACACTATCAGACAATTTATTTTAGGCTTGTGAACTGTAAGTGGGTGATTTAGGACAACAGTCTAAAATTTAATCTTACAACCTCAGCCTTCCAGAAGCTGATTATTTTGTCTCAGAGATCAATAGAAAGTGTTCTCCACCCTGCTTCAACTGTAGTAAAGCCTTGGAATCTCTATTATTGACTACTTCTCAGTTTAAATTCCCTGATGTATACTTTCCTTTCATTTCCATTTCTTCCAGAGATTGTCAGAGACAGTATCACAGGCTGGCACTATGGAAGTGCTTAGTTCCAGGACTTTCTTCCTAATGAATGTGGATATCCAACTCTCACTTTCATCCTTGACCTGTTCCCACAAGACACAGATTTGTTCTTCCTTCTGGAGAGACCATCTGATTAATTACAGGAAATACTATCTCTGATAAGTAGGCCAAATTTCCAATGTTTAACTAGGTCCCTCTCACCTAAGAGACTTTATTTCTCCTTGATTTATGATTCTTGGGAAATTAGAAGTGAGAAATCTGTCAGTTTAGTAAAGGCTTTTGTTGTCCTTAATTTCAACTTGTTTCCCCTGGTGGGGAACTCTTTTTTCCCATCCAGTCACTTCTGGATTCCTCCCATACAATTTGGATGGGAGTTTTTCCCAAGAGCTCTTGTTCCTCTATAGAACCTAAATTTGTGTATTTTTCCTGTGAGAATTTTTCAGGTCTATGCCTACCTTGTTTTTTCAGAACCATTTTCTAAAGAATGCTTTTTTTTCATAAGAATTTGAGGAGATTCGTGCTGCTGTAGCCAGTAACTATATATTCCTGGAATAAGGTCACACTGAGTCCACTGTAGATTCCTTTCTTAGGTTGGTACCCAAATGAGACTGATACACTGCCTTGCAGGTAAACTGTGCAATTATGGATGCACTGCTAGGAATTTCCATCAGTACAAATGTTTATGTGAAGAAGGAGAGAAGTAAATAAGTTGACTTACTAGCAGCAGTATATTTGAGATAGTCACATATATAACTTTCCTTCCCCTTCCCCTCTATCCTGGAGTCAGGCAAAGGGCTCATAAAAGAAGAGGGGGTCAGTTTACCACTCCTCTCTTCTATGGCCCCTGCTGGGAGGATCAAAAGCGTAAAGCACAAACATGAAATGTGGACAGGGCTCATCAGGACTATTTGTAACCAAACTCAGACAGTATTTCTCTTGCATCTTCTAGGCTGAGAAATGCTGTTGTTGGAAGATGGGTTCTGCCAAACCTATGACAGGAATATCAGGCTACATCTATCTTTAACATGCCAGGGAAGATTTCTGGGTACTGGAATATGATGAATGTGCCATATGGCATTCTCCCAAGGAATAAGCTACCAGGCACAGCTAAAGAATTAGCATGGGCCTAGGGCCTGATAGACAGTCTGGATGCAGCTATCCTGTTTGGAAGTTTTGAGTAGTCTAAGTGTGAAGCATTCTATGCCAGTATGGCCTCAATGCCAGAAAATAGTTCCAAACGTTTAATTTACTATTGCTGATGCAGCCCAAGTTCTGGGTGGTTCAGACTGGAAGTGACAAGAGAACTGACGTGGTATTCAGAGTCTGGCAAAATGGAGACTCCTAACCTGCATACAACCTATGACATAACTTCTGGAAGCCTAGCAGAGCCAGAGAGTTTTAATGATCCAGATTGTAATTATCTCAACAGTATATGAAAATTCTAGATCCCGGATTGCCCAGTGCATTTTGTGAATCAAAACGTGCAGTGGGCCTAAAACAACTGTTCCTCCATTAGTTGGAAGACAAGTATACAAACCCCACTACTGAAATACGATTGCCTGGAAAATTTGTTATGGATTGTTCAGAGTGACTGCAGATATATGAAAGCCTATCAGAAAAAACAGTTCCAATTTGCAAACTGAAAGGGACAATCTGGTATCAGTTTACCTTTGGGTAAAGATTTTAGTAACCATAAGTGGCTACAAAACTGAAGTTGTAAAAGTCATCTTACCATTTGAAAAAGCTTCCAAAGCCGCTCTGAAATTATTTCATGCCCTGAATTTGTTACTAAAATTTTGCCTGCTATGTAGCAGAATTATATGATCAACTAGGTTACAATTTCTGTTTCACGGTAATGAGAATCTATTCCTTCATTGGCTATTGAACTGTTAAAGCTTTCTGTTTTACAAAAAAGATCAGAAATTTTGTTTCTGTGTGGGTTGTTGTTTGTTTTTTTTTTTCCTGTAGATTAGATATAGTTTTAAAATTTCTACAACCATAACCTGCATCATGGTATTCTGTTTCTGTACCCAAGGAGAAATTAACCTTTCAGTTTTGTTTGATTGCTCTTTTGTTGAAAATGTTTACAGGTTCTCTATGCATTCAGACTTCTCTGAACTGGAATGATCAAAGTCTGTATGGAATTATTTTTATCACGGCTGGCAATTCATTATTCTAGTAATGAACCCTCAATTAATTCAGTGTCTCAGCAATATTAAAGGAGCTGTGCTGGGGTACAGTCTTTTTTTAAATCATAAGTGTGTTATTAATACAGGTATTTCATATAAAACTGGGGTGAGCTCTCATGCCTCTTAAGATGCAGGGTTCCTTCAGATTGCTTTGCACTGTTTTCTGTTGGCTTGTTTGAAATCCAGAAGAGATGGATATTCTAGTGACTTGATGGTTTTTAAGCATTTGCCTTTTACTACAACACTTCCCCCCCAGCTGGGAAAGAAATGTTCCTGGAATTGCACAAACATAAGCTGTGTTAGGCACACCTATTAGAGATTCTTTGCCTGGATAGTGGGACCAAGGGAGACTATCCATGAGCCAGCAACTAGTCAAACCTTACATGAACAGGACAATTTAAGGAATTAATATCTTTTTCTGTTTTTTTTGCTGGGTACTGGGCATCCAGCTACTCAGGAAAACTGACCTAAACAGTCTTGGTTTGATTTAATACCTTCCTGGGTGAAGCCTCAGCCACTTTTAAAATTTATTTCCACTAGAAGGATATATATATATTTTTTTTTTTTCTGGTATGACTCAAAGTATTACGGGTGTTTTTTCAGTTAGGCTTCAGCACTTGGAGGAAAGCATCCCTCTTCTTGCTACTTCAAATCAGACTGTGCACCCTATGGTGAAATGATAATTTCTTCATTTAACAGAATAATTATACTGTCAAGATTGAACTAAGAATCAAATCTACTTGTTGAAAGTGCCCTTAAAATGAGATGTAGAAAAAGACTTTTCTTTCCAGGCTTGAAGACAGTAGAAATTTAAAGTTAATTCAGTATAAGGTAAATTCAACATGGGCCTGCTTTTCAGGGGGGTTTGGGTCTGGATTCTTTTAATAGTTGCTATTAAGTAGTTTCCAGAGGACTTCACCCCTATGAATGTCACAGTCCTTCCATCTCCATCATTCTTTAAAATTCTACACCTTTCTAGGGATATAACAAACAAGGATCCCTTCCTCTCTGCAAATCATAGACTCATAGAATAAAATCATAGCATATGTGGGGTTGGGAGGAACCTTTAAAGATCATCCATTCCAGCCCCCTCTGCAGTGCCAGGGACTTTTCTGACTAGATCTGGTTGCTCAGAGCCTGGTCGAGCCTGACCTTGAATGTTTCCAGGGATGGAAACAGGGGCCTCCACCACACCTCTGTGTATTGGGAGGAATATTTGCAACCAAATTTGGATTCTCCAGATATTTCTTACCAAAGAGGCAGTTCAGAAAGAACATGAAATTATTTCTTTAATGTCTGAGTCTTATAATGTATTTTACATAAAGGTATCTGCCAAACCAGATTTTGTAGAGTATCCTACCAGTTCTATTTTAAAGAGCAGAAATATGACAAGATTACTCTGGTAACATTCTCAAAATATTTTTACCCCAAATTTAGCATTTTATTATAAGATTACTGAAAAATTCATGATCCATGAGGCTGCAATTGAACAGAGCAGTTGCAATACTTAGAGTAGATGCTAGCTGCTTCATTTTTTTAGAAAACATGCCCCAGTAGAAGTATTTGAGGTACTGAGAATGTTTAGTTTCTTTGTTAGTATTTAATTGTTTTTGTAGAATTAAGAAGCATAGTGTTCACTTGAGATATATCTAGAAATAAGTTGGGGTTTATGTTTTTTTAAGCTTTTTGAAGCTCTACATCAGCCAGATCTTCATTTATAGTTGAAGATTCTATGTCATTTAATCCTCTTAGTCTTGGATTTCATTTCTACATTTGATAAGGTTTTAAAATAGAATAGAAACAATAATTCCTAATTTATCTGAATAGGGAATTCTAACATAAATAGGCTGCGGATTTAATGAATATTTTTACTGCAATTACACTTTTCTTTCTAAGCTATGTGTCATAAATGATTTTGCTCAATAAAAGCCATAATGTTAGATGAACTTATTTGTTCTGAGTGATTACTGGTACATCTTACCAAATATTTTGTTGGTGATGTGGTGGATATGACCTTTGTAATTATTTCAGTAATGGTGTTAATGGAATTGTAAGTGCTGATATTCTTGTTACATACCCAAAAGACCTTTGGAAGACATTTTTAGTATGTAAAGGTGGGAAATTTAGTCTCTGTAGTTGAGGTATGTTGTCTTTGTGAAAGTAATTTTTGTGCTGATAAAGCAATCCCAGTCATGATCATAGCAATGCTTTGGATGCTCCTGAGGTAATTCTGACCTCTGTTGGCAAAGCACAGCAAATGAAATGTGTGCTGAGCAGCACACTTGTGTTTTGATGTTGTTTATTTGACATGACGTGTTTCTGAGAGGAGAAATTAAGGCATCAGTTCTCAGATTTTATTGTTGGAAAGCTTCTTTTATCATGCCAGTCTGATTAGCTTGAGCATAGGGTAGAGGATTTATGCTCAGACTGTCCTTAGACAATAACATTTCCCAATGTTGTAATTTTTTGTACCAGAGAACACAGTTTTATCCAATATCTTTCTTATCCAAATTTTCTATACCATGTCAACAACATTTAAACGTGGCACAGTATAATATCTCTTTATGTTAAAGACTGGCTGTTTCAAATATTCCATTTTAGGTTATGCGGTATTTCTGCTAGAGGCACCATTCTGTAATGCCATTTTAAAGCCTCTGAGTAAACGTGATCAGTGGATTGGTTTTGCTCTGTTATGCTTATTGCAATAGATAATATCACACTAATCAACATTCTTATTCAATGTGTTAATCCAGCTAAAATAAGTAAGTAAAAGAAATATTGAATCTAAGAAATGAGTAATCTGAACAGGTGCTTTTTTTTTTTTTTTTTTTCCTCCTGTGCAGTAACTGTAATTTCTATCATATATTTGTCATATCTGTGTTTATAATCAAAATGGCTTCCCTGAGTTGTGTTCTTGTTAACAAAGTTAATATAATGCTGATGGAAGGAATGAGTGTTAGTTTGATGGAGCCAGGTAACACACTAACAAAGACATTAAGTGAGCCTTTGTTTTGAAACTACGTTGCTCCATAGAACAAATGTGTTCATATTTTATGTTATGGATGGGAGAGTTTTTAGTACTATTTTTATTTCCTTTTGATCAAGATTAATTTCAATCACCTTATGTCTTGCAAAAAAATACTGTTGCAGGCTTCTGATATTCTCTGCCTTGCTCATGGTCTGCTTAGGGCTATGGATCTTCCGAATTGAGGAAGTATTCTACCAGAAAGCACAAATGTTGTCTATATATTGTATGTTTGTTATAGGTCATCAACAGACTTCAAGAGCCGTAATATATTCAGGATTCATATTTTGGTAGTTAATTGCTGGAGCTGTACTCTTTCACTGTTCTGAGTTTAGGTTAAGTTTATGATAGATTGTCCAATATAGTTGGACATGAGTGCTGCTGCTGTGCGATGAAGATATGGAGGCTTTGGATCGAGAATTGGGAAATCATGTGGGTAGGTGATGTAATACCATATAGATGTAAACACAAGATGTGAGACTCTTACAAATATTAATGTTCTCATATGTCAAAATAGCTAGTGATTGATTTCATTGATGCAGGGATTAAGACTCTTGCTATAGGTTGATTTCTTAATCTCCTTTGCAAATCTCTGCATAAACTGAGAATGAAGTTCAAGAATCAAGAGGAAATGGAATCACCTATTTTTTCAAATGTCTAATTTGCTTGTGTCTGATAGAATTACTCTATGTTTGAGGAAACCCAGATTAGGAAGGACAAGGTATTAAAGCCAGCTGAATTGCAGACTCTATAGATAGCAAGTTCTGTTTTGTGTGTCCTAGAGCTATAACAAAGAGTCTCAGGTTGGTTTCTAGGATGAACAATCTTTAATTTTGGAATGAGGTCATAGTTCTAACAGCATCCATATTTAAAAAATGTATTATACATGTTGTTACAGTTATATATATATTGTTTTATATATATAAGCATATAGAAAAAAACATATATATAGCGTGTTATATAGATAGCTATTGTTATTTTTATATATATATATATATATATATATATATATATATATATATATATATATATATATATATATATTATTGTGCTACTTCCAGTGCCAGAGGTTCAGGAATTTTATTTCACTTAAACAAGTGTTAGTAGGTGTTCCAGGATGCATAATTAATCATTTAGAGGTTTTAAAATCTCCTTTTGTAATAAACGCTGACTCTGTCTGTGATAAAAATATATTTAAATTTGCAAACGGCATGAGTTTATGGTGGGTGCAAATAATATGTTGGACATCCAAAGATATATTCTGAAAAAAGTCTCTATGACTTTTCTTACTAAAGATTCAAAGTCAGTTGAATTAGGAAAAAAAATGGCTAAGGGAATATCTCTCCTAACAAAATACGCCATCGTATCTGTATTCTTCAGAGAAAGAAATGGGACTTTGCTTCAGTTCATTTCTGAAATGGGAAATATTAGTGGTTTTTAGGATTTTAGTGTAATCTAATTTTTACAAGAGAAGGGGTGAGAGTGGTCTGTCTGAGGTTGTCCAAAGAAAATACTGATGATATATAGTATAATTCAGTGTTTGCAGGTATATTCATGTATCTTACAGTCAGGATATATTCATGGGCTTTCAAAATACTTCAGAAGATCAATTTTCATTTCTGTGCTTACAGAAAAAATAATTATGCTTTATATAATTTCACTAAATAGCATTTGTCTGGGAAGAGTTGAAAAAAAACCATTTATTTCTAAAGGGAGTTTGAGATACATATATACACACATATATATATATTAGATACTGAAAAAAGTTATAGTGAAGTGTGTCTGATTGTTTTTCTTTGTCAATTTGCCTAATATTGCATAACACAGTGGAGCCCTGTTTCTCGTTGATTTTTATCAATTTATAGATCTTATACAAAGCCTTCAGGTCTGATTCATAACAAATATGTAGAACCCATCTACCTTTATATGTAGGGAGCCCAAACTTACCATACATGGGATATGGAGTTGCTCTCCATAGGAACAATTTATCTGATGCACTGATCTTCAGCATCTGCCATATGACATCCTTGCATACTGTTCAGATCACAAAAGATCATACCTGGGGATATAATTTACAACAGTTTTAAAACATGCTCTATGTTTCTTAAACTTGAATGCTTTTATTTGTTAAAAATACTGCCTGCTGATCTGGTTTTGGAGTGAGTATTTTCATAGTTTGGTTATTAGCTGTTCTCACAGTGTTCTTGTGCAGGATGATGGCAAATGAGAGTTAACATTTTTTCCTATCAGGATGACTGGATTCTCAAGGTCAGAACTATGGAGTGGATCCAAGTATCTGTCTGACTCATCATGGACAAGCTGGAGTTACTAAGGTTCTCTGTGAACTAAGCAAAACTCCAGTTTTTCCCTATAGACAACTGGAATACAGAGAAACCTTGCTGTCATAACTGATGAAAGCTTTCTCTCCTCTAGCCACACCAGGCAAATTGGTCTTGACTGTAAGGATAAGGTAAAACTAACCAGTATCAATCAAGATCATATTGCTCTCTGAATATAACAACTGTATTATGCAGTACCCATCCAGTGTACATCCAAATAAGTAGTCTGGAAAGAATGATGAAACAAAGCTGGTTAGAAAAAGGTCAAATGGAAAGAGACATTTTAGATATATGACAGATTCTTTTAATGAAGAATGACTAATTTATTCCCTATTCCTTTGTGTGACACCATCAAGAAGTATTTCTCCTTTACGTTTTTGTGTGTTGCCTGATTTTTAACATTTTAACTAATATAGCTGTTATCTCTATCAGAATAAAATTATATACCTTCAAGTGAAGTTGATTCCAACTTCAAGTAAACTGAGTTCTAGTTCAGTTAAACTAGTTCATATGATTTTTGTTCAGGTTTAGTTTGTTTATTTTTTACCATAGAAAGTACTTAACTGGAGAGACTGAGTGCTCTTAAATGTGTTTTTCTAAGGTAGATTCTTTCCCAAACTGAATGTATATACATTTGCATGTACTTACACATGCACAGGTTGTCTAACCTGGAGACTCATAGAACAGCGGCTGCCATACAAAATCACTTATTTCTCTAATATTCTTAAAGCAGAGCTTCAAAGTTGGCTAAAATAGCAAAATACTTTTTGTGGCTTCTGCAGAAGCCTACTGCTCATCTTTTGGTCTGCAAAATTTAACTTCCTTCTGGTCTCAAGTGGCAGCCAGCTCCTTGTGTGGTCTCAACCTCAGAGACATGCAGACACACACAGCTGGCTCCCAGGTTACTTCACCTACATGCTGACTAGCATGGCTCGATCATCACTAGCAATCACAGACTGTCTTGCACACTCATAGTCCCTACAGTTGCAAGCACCATGGACACACGAGTTCTCTGACCCACAGTCCCACTCCAGTTTCTAGTACCAAGACCCCTCATTCACTCCAGTTGCTGGCAGCACAGACACATGGGCTCACTAACTCATTGTCTGACCCAGTTGCTGGTATTCGGACCCTCATATGGACCCACATGGACACAGAATAGAGCTCTTCACCCAAGGAAATAGAAATGGAATTTAGTAAGATTAAGTGCAAGATATTGCCAGACATTTGTTCTGTAAAGTCAACAATATACACGTGATTGACCCTTTCTGTACCTTTATTGCTCTATTTTCTTACACTTGTTCCTCCCCAAAATTACTAAAATAGAACCCTTTCCCTACTCTTCAGTCCTCCTCTAAACATCACTTAAAAAGCCTTGCTCAGTCCCATGTGTCGCATACCTGTAGACAGTAACCCCTCTCAGTCTGAAATGTACTTCGGCATTTCCTCATCTTAATGGTTGTCAGCCCTGGACAATGGGGTGAAGGCTCCCACAGGACAGCCCTGGGAGGGGCAATTACAGGGTGCCCTTCCTCTGAGTCCATAATTATGAAATTCCTGCCTGCTGTTGTACTGCTGTTCTCTCCTGACTTGTAGACGTGGGCCTTTAATGTGCTGATGGCTCTTCTGTAATGAGCTTGAGAGTGGCTGGACCAGGGTATTACTTGATTCTCCCACCTATCCTTGTCTCTTTGTATTTCTTTGTGGGTATACACAGGAGCTGTTTGTCATGTAACTTAACACTCTTGTGCATGAAACTTTGTGTAGTTTCTATCTATCTCAGTACTGTTCTAGCCCTTTCTTTGGGTACTTCACAATCACAATATCCTCATATACAGGTTCTGTAATTTCTCGCCTCAGATGTTTCTTTAGAGTTGTTTCTTAGATCCTAACCCAGTGAGAATATGCTTGTATAAGACCTTTTCTATTTCTTTCAGCTACAATTCTTCTGTTCTCCTAAGGTTAATCAAAGGGTAAGGATACATTGACTCTGTGAGGGGCCATATGGACTCAATGACTCATTATGACTTAGGGGGGTATTCTGGAAATCTAAGGCTTGTGTGTGTCTCTCTCTGTCTGGGATTCCATCTCTCCTCAGCAACATGTTGAACTTCTGTCATTTATGACCAGCCTTTTCTTTTCTTTCCACTGGAGAAAGTGCGGATGGCAGATGGATTAATGACTGTACTAGCCTGGTATTGCTTGAATCAAAAATACAGTTAGTAACAGCATGAATGGTAATGGGCAAGTATACTAGATTAGCTGGCACTAAGGTTATTTGTAGACTTTTAAATGCTGCAAGCCTAGTCCAAGTTTTAATCTGAGGCACATGTAGCCTGTTAAATCCATCAGTGTTCATTTAGCAGTGATATTTCACAGAACTTGAAAAATAGTAACTGCACTTAAGATACTGGTTTTTGAGTCTTACATTGTTGTACATGATGCCTTTGTTCTACATGTTACTTCTATGCTTGTGTTATCAAGCTGTTATCAAACAGCTGATTCTGCTGTTTCTATATTTGGAAAAAGATCTTTTCTAACCAACTGTTTTTTTTTTTTGTGGAGGAAAGAAGCATGATCCATAGAAGATAAACATAACAATAGTGCCAAATTTATGTTATTTTTTTTTTTCTCCTTCTATACTGCTTGATATCCATCTTTATGGATATTACTATTACTACACATATAATTGCTTAGGTTTTCAAAAGCAAACCCAAATTCTGAATTCTATTACAGCAGATATAGCAGGAATGCTCTTTGGAGGTGAGGATTATTACATATCTATTGATGCTTATGCCTTTTTATAATTTATCTTCACATTTCTGTTCCTGGTTAACATTCAAAAGGTGTTATATGTATAGTGGAGATTTCTACAACAGCTGGGAGCAAGAAACCCTTCTCCGCCTTTCCAACAGACAGGAAGCATCCCAATAGTGTTTTTTGTGAATGCCTACTATATTTCCCTAATGAGGAATCAAATGTTTCTCAATATTCTCATTTCTTAGCTTATAACAACTTGTTCTTCAGATTTCCAAGTAGAAGTGTATAATTCCTTGATGGGAAGGGAATGGGGATATCTGAGCAGAAATTTTGTATCTTACACATATGCTGCATTGGAGAGTTTCCTTTATCTATCAAAATCTTCACTGCTGAAGAAAGGTGGAGACTGGACTCATTTCATGGTGATACAACAAAAGCACTTAATCAATTATAATTATATATATAATTAGCTTTAAAAATGCAGTTAATATTAATTGAATGGATAATTCCTCTGCCCTTCTTTTTAAATAAGTAAATAAATTAAAATATTATTATTTTAATTTTCAATTTTTAAAAGTTTCTACATGCAACAGCTGCTTTTAGTACTGAAAAGAAGATCTAAAATAGACCTACTCAAGACATCATCTACTTTTGTCAATTTAAGACCTATAGCTGCACTTCCTCAAAAAGAATCCTGGAATGTGTTTTTTTAATGTTGGTTTTCTGTGTACAACTTCTGAGGACCTTATTATTATATACTATTTATTTCTTATGCTTTAAAATGTGACCTTCTGAAAGGGTTTTTTCCCAGTGTCACTAAAGGCAAATATTTAAATTTACTTTCCTTGAAGTAATTTCAAAATATATCTCAAATTCAACAAAGTAAGGTCAGCTATAGGTAAAACCATACATGAAAAAGACATATGTTCTTTTTACGGGGTAACTTATATAACAGTGGATTCCCTCTAAGAGGAATATACAGAAAGAAAATATGACATTCACTAAAATGCAGATTATTAATTTACACAGTTCAGAGCAACATGGTTGTAAATTTGATATATTTTTGCATAAGATACAAAATGGGAGCCGTTTTGCTGTTGCTAAGTAAAATTATTGTTTTGTGTCTGAATAACTGATTATATATATTATTGTGTAAAATTTTGCATTTTCAAAAATGCTTTGTAAAGTTGTCTGTATATTTTGTATAAGCTCAGTGTACATGACTGAAAATGTGTATGAATGTAGGCAGAGCACTAATGAGTATAGAAGCCTGGTTATGTGCTCTAATAACTTTAGGCAATGTGCTCCTGTCAGATTAACAGCAATAAACATGGAAATTTTGTAAGATTTTGTCTCAGAACAACACAAATTCCTCTAATATGCATTTATTCTGTGGAACAAAGGAACAATAAGGAAACTAGGTTGATCTGAACTGCTTGGTGTTTGCCACTGACATCAGTGGGAACAGGGTGAAGTTTAGGTTTTCTTACTGTTAAAACTGACCTGGCAAGATGAGATTCACGACTTCTGTAGACCTGAAGAGCCAGGGCGTCTCTAGGAAGAGCTCCCAAAGATAACTGAAGACCTGGGAAAGAAGGTGGGGAGAGAATTGGGAGGGGTGAGGACATGCTAAGTCTCTCTCAACCCTCATCATGGTTTAGATCCTAAAATGTGCAGGCATTAACATCATCCTCTGTCCGTATCCTATAGAAGAACCGATTCCATCTAGACAGTGTCACCCTCTTGTTTGCCACTTCATTTCTGAGAAGAAATCAATTCCTAAGAGGGTTACCAGTCAGTTGTCAGATAAGATTTAAGTGAAACCAATGGGCAGACAAACACTGATGTAATCAAGCAGCTTTCTATGGCTTTTAAATACTCTTTTCTTTGTTTTACCAGAACATTTTCCTTACCCCTCTATAGTGAAACTACTGTAGAGAGACCATAATTGTTAATGTGTGGATAATGAACTAATAATATAATAATAATGAGATACTTTAATAATATATTGAAAGTTTTTTACACAGGGGAAATACGGTGGAAACAGATTAAAAGTTGTAATGGACATTCTGTGCATGTATGCATGATTCTTGTTGGCAAGGACTGTACCTGTGTGCTGAAGATGAGCAGAATTAACTTATTATTTGCTTGCTATTGTGTTAATATGTGTATAACAGCAGCCACTTCACAGGTGGTTTTTTTGTGTGGGTGGGTTTTTTTGTGTTTTTTGGGGTTTTTTTTGCATATAGCAAAAAGCATAGCAAAATAACAAATAATAGAATCATAGAATCATAGAATGGTTAAGGTTGGAAGGGACCTTAAAGATCATCAGGTTCCAACCCCCCTGCCATGAGCAGGGAACCCCACCACTAGATGGGCTTCCACAAAACCTCATCCAACCTGCCCTCAAAAACCTCCAGGGATGGGGAATCAACAACCTCCCTGGGCAACCTATTCCAGTTCCTCACCACCCTTATAGTGAAGAATTTCTTCCTAATATCTAATCAATAAACTAGCCATCTTTTTCTTTAGTCTTCATTTCGATATCACTTTTGGAATGCTACTCTTTATAACATCTTCATCACATAAAAAAGAAAACATGCTGATCTTCTTGCAAACTAAAGAATATTTCCAAGTCATATTTGACATGAGTTCAAAAGGTCAATATTCTTTGTCCACTGTGAGAACAAATTGTAATTAGAAGGCCTTTCTGCTTTTGGCAATAGTATAAGCACCATAACAGACTTCAGTGTCTTCGTGCCTCACTTTGGCAAATGACAATGGAAGAAACTAATTGCTGATCATGTTGTATTTTGGAGTTTTAATTCATTATTGACTGAAAACCAATTTTTTTTTTTTTTTTTTGCAATTACTTCCTTACAATTCATTAAGTGATAGATTTTCCTAATTTGCTGATGCTCATAAGAAAAAAGATCCTGACTTACTAATGTACGTAAAATTAAGAGGATTGATTATTGACTGCATCAAAGCACTAGGAGAAACATGGCTTTGAGAGCATTCAATGTTAGCAGTAAACTAAACAGCTGCCAGTGTTCTTTCAAAATCTTCTTTTCTTGAGGCTGAATGGTAATTTGTTTTGTTCCAAGCTCTCCTTGGTGTTGCTTTCACAGTAAACTGTTGAAGTGTCACACAGATAAATCAATATGTTTGACAATTCCTCATATATTATATGTGTTTATGACGCCAAAGAGCAATTTTGAGTTTTTCTCTTTCTCTGTCCCACTTTCCTATGAAATTAGATGGGTTTTTTTAATGGAGCTAATACACCACTATAATTTTGCCTTGCTGTATTTTGATTACAAGAGAAGTGTGTTGGATCAACTATTCAAAACATCTGGGAGTTTCAGGGTGTAAGGATATTTACAGATTGTACAATTCAAATTTGATAGTTATTAAACTATAAGTATCCAGTGTATACACTGAAGCTGTATTATTTTTTTAGGAAACAATGTTGCAAAACTGTAGCTATGCAAGACTTCCTAGGACAGGTTTTCTGCTCTTGCCCAGGGGAACAGAAATGCCTACAACTGAGTCCTGCTCATGTCTCCTGTGTTCTTTCGTTTGATAACCTGATTCTGATTTTGAGCATGTCTTTCTGTACCATTTGGGAGCTGACAGTAATTTGTCTGTCCATCCTGTCTCATCTTTCTGAGTCATCAGGATTTACTTGCTTTCCTTTGTCCTTTATCTTCCAACCTGAGTGTCCTGAGAAGCTTCACCTAGGTGCATTTACATAGCCACTAATCAAGTTTCAGTTAAAAACAAACAAAAAATTGGGATAATTTCAGTTGAGAAATATTTTCTAAGAAGAGCATCAAGAAGTACAATACATTGAAGAGTGCCTGGATTAAAGGAGAAAATTAGAGGAGAAAAGAAACACTTTTTGGGTGTTTTGGTTGGGTTTAGTTTGGTTTGTTTTATTAATATTTTTATAAACACCTAATGCATCATTAATAATATGAATCCCTTGCATTTAAAAAAACCCAACAAACCAAAAACAGGCAAATCCTAACAACTGCAAATCAAAGAAAACAAGCAAAACCAAGTAAATTAACATTCTGGTTATTTATGTATTTATTTTACTATTTAAAATACTATTTTCTATATCACTTTCAGTCTTCTGCTTCATTCTCATATAAGCTGGTACAAGTCAAAGGAAGAAAGTAAAATAAATAAGAAAATAAGTAAAAGGGTATTATGCAAAAGTATAAAAGAGGTTATAGAATACTGATAGTTTAGCACTTCCTTCTGATAGACAGGACAGCCTGTCTTTGCCACATAAATAACATCTGTGTATTATGGAAAAGTATAATATAAAATCCTTCATTCTAATTGGAAAGATTAGAGTGACTTTCACGGCTGGAAGTTGCCTTTTGTGTAAGAAAACTTCTGTAGACTTCTGAGAAGATTAAAACAAATTACTTCATTTTGTGCTTCTTCACACCCAAGAAAATATTCCAGTCCTGTTCTTCCAAGAAATTAAATTGCAGGGAGAGGCAAAGATACCCAGCTCACTGCAGAACACAATGTAGCACACAAATAATTCTTTATGCATGCAGTATTACTTTTGGGAAAACAACTGTTTAAATTTATGAACCAATTAATCATTCAAACATGCAAAATAAAGCAGAAAACAGTCTGCAACACTAGTATTCCATTGGTAATAAAACACAGATTCAGTAGTAAAGAATTCTTTAAAAGAATATGTTAAGCATCACATGTCATTTTTTTGATGCAGAACATGAAAAATGTCAGTATGAAAAACTCTTTTCACCTATTAGCTTCAGATTTATTTTTGTTAAACTGCAGCACTTGCTTCTAAGGTACAAAGTGATGAGGAAAAGGCTGAGATACTTAATGCCTTCTTTGCCTCTGTCTTTAGTAGTCAGACCAGCTATACTAAGGGTGTTCAGCCTCCTGAGCTGGAAGGTAAGGATGGAGAGCAGAACAACCCCCCCCCACAATCCAGGAAGAAGTATTTAAAGATCTGCTTCTGCACCTGGATATGCACAAATCTATGGGACCTGATGGGATCCACACTAGAGTGCTGAGGGAGCTGGCACAGGAGCACGCTAAGCCTCCCTCCATCATTTATCAACAATCCTGGTCAACAGAGGAGGTCCCAGATGACTGGACAGTGGCTAATGTGATGCCCATCTACAGGAAGGGCTGGAGGGAGGATCCAGGGAACAACAGGTCTGTCAGCCTGACCTCGGTACTGGGAAAGAGAGGCTTTCATGGAGAGGCTCATCTTGAGTGAGCTCACATAGCAAGTGCAGGGAAGTCAAGGGACCAGGACCAGCCAGCATGGGTTTCTAAAAGGGATGTCTTGCTTGACCAGCCTGATCTCTTTCTATGTCAATGTGACCCATGTTTTGGATGAGGGGAAGGCTGTGGCTACCTAGGCTTTGGTAAGGCCTTTGACACTGTCTCCCACATCATTCTCCTGGAGAAGCTGGAGAATCATGGCATAGACAAGTGTATGCTTCACTGGGCAAAACGCTGGCTGGATGGCTGGGCCCAGAGAGTTGTGGTAAATGGAGTCAAATCTGGTGGTGGTCACCAGTGGTGTCCCTCAGGGCTTAGTTTTGGGGCCAGTTTTGTTCAATATCTTTATCAATGACCTGGGTGAGGGGTTGAGCTCACCCTCAGTAAGTTTACAGATGACACCAAACTGGATGGGAATGTTGATCTGATTGAGGGTGGGAAGGCTTTACAGAGGGACCTGGACAGGCTGGATTGATGGGCCAAGGCCAATTGTATGTGATTCAACAAGGCCAAGTGCTGGGTCCTGCATTTGGCTTGCAACAACCGCAAGCAACACTACAGGCTTGGGGAAGAGTGGCTGGAAAGCTGCCCAGCAGAAAAGGACCTGGGGGTGCTGGTTGACAGCTGGATGAACATGAGCCAGCAGTGTGCCCAGGTGGCCAAGAAGGCCAAGAACATCCTGGCCTGCATCAGGAATAGTGTGGTCAGCAGGAGTAGGATTAAAAAACAGGTAGAAACTTGCTTCCATGAAGGATATGGGTAGCTTCACATATAGTCAGCAAAAAACCTGCAAGCACTCAATATGTTTGTGGTATCCAACTTCAAGGCTTTGGTGGTTTGGGGTTTTTTTGCAAATTAGCAGGCATATTTTTCAAATTTGAAACAAAAAATCACCTTTACTGTTTTGTGACTATTATAGATTGTAAAACTGGTTATACTGGACATATAATGAAGATGCCTCTAAAATAAGTGCTGTAAAATACAGAAAGATAACAAAAGAAAGAGAAAAGTAGTTTGTTAAGCTTTTGGTTTATATATATATATATATATATATATATATATGTCATTTATGAAAAATATAATAGGTTAAAATGGGAGCTAAAATATGAGGCCAAGTAAAAAGAATAAATTTACTATCTCATTAAAGCATATGATTGGATCTCACTAATCTTATGTTTGTATCTCAACTAACTGACCTAAAGTCAATGAATATATACTTGTGAAAAAGTAGTGCAAAATCATATTCTAATCTCAGTATTATTACCACAGTAATACTGGGAGAACAGATCTAATTGAAATGACAGAACGGTTATTAGTCTTCAAGACTGCCCTCGATAAAGTTCATTACTGCTATAAAGATGAATGTGTAAAATTATTTTTATAAATAAATTATACTGATAGCAACATGACATTTTAAGTTCTTTTCTAGGTAATTTGTTTCTCAAAGTTTAATCACATTTGTTACAGTGATCTTTAGATTATATATATATATATCAAATTCTGACATTTCTGTACTTCCCAAGACAAACAAATAACTTTATAATTGTACTTTATTTACAGTATCTGGCGAGGACCAAATATAAACTGCACAGACAGTTCAGGTTATACTGCTTTGCATCATGCAGCTTTAAATGGACACAAGTAAGTGCCTCATATTTGCTTTTTATGTTGATTGGTATCTGTGTAACTTAGAAGTATGTAGCTTAACACTGAGATTTTCACAGAAAGTTGACAGCAAGGAACTGATGAAAAAACAGAAACTGAGAGTGATTTGTGCTACCTTTAATGTGATTTTGGACTGTCCATAAGATAACATATGAATTGATAATAATTATATGTTTGGCTTGTTCGTTTTGCAGTTTTCATTCTTCCTTGGAAAACTTAAAACTTTAGAATGTGTCTTTACTTACATTGTACATTAATCTTTTGGTAAATACTGGATATTCTGTTTATGAATAAATAAATTAAAATACTGTAAAATATTTATTGTGATTTTTCTAAAATTTTAGTTCTGTAGCTAAAGATTTAGAATAATCCATTAATATACTTTACCTCCATGGAATTAAGTCTAAGTCCTTAATATGGTCTGTTAAACTCAGCTTTAAAAAAAAAAAAAAAAAAAAAGGCAGGAAATCACATTTCTCTTGTTTGTATTTTATTGATTGTTTCTTGTGCCATTGCACATTTTTGACTGACAAAAGCCCAGTCCCTTTCAAAGCCTGCTAGTTTTAAATAGACAAAAACTGGTTTTAGTATGTTTAATAATGACTAAACCCAGCAAAGGAAAAATATTGCTGTATAAACACTGAATCTATCAGAGATTTCAAGTGAATCCTGGCTATGTAAACTATAAAATCCCAAAACACACAAAAGCCAAATAGCATTTTCCGACACAGTATTGGCCAATCTTCTGCTGAAGTCAGAGAGGACTTCAAGATACGGACATAATGCACAGCAGCAGATTTAACTGTGGCTTTTGTAAAGGTCATACTGGCCAGTGCCTTCTGTGACCCCTTACCCTTAGAGCAGGGTAAGTAGCAGTCACTCACATCACATTTATACCTGCTACAGTAAAGTAAGCTGAAATACGTCATGATAGTTCAGGCCCTGCTATCCAAACCATCATCCTGATTCTGCTACAATGGTCTGCAAGAGAATTTGACAGTTACTTGGTGGTTGCAATTTTGTTAGTCACCACAAACAACAAATAAATAGCCATACACTCTGATTCAGATTTGAAACTTGATATAAAAAATCAGTACTAGGTACAATCAATTGACACAAAAGCCTTCCCACTTAGGAGAAGTTCTAATTCTTCAAAAAATGCTAGGAATTTAATTTTTTAAACTTTATATTAGGATGAACTTGAGAGATTTCAAACTTTTTCTGGAAAAGGGAAAACATAAAACTTAATGATCCAACAAATAATTTGTGGCTGGGACACTTGTTGGACATCGGTGTTCAAGTCACTGCTTGATCATTGTATGTGATGAATTCTCTCCTCCTTGGTTATTCTGGGATAGTTCTCTCTGCTTTTGAAATTATTCTGCTTAATATAAGTAATTAAATAATATCTGGGGCAGGGACTTGAATCTCAGTTTCCCTAAGTAATTTTCCTTAGCCCAGTAATGTTACTGGGCTAAGGACTCTCAGTGTTCTCCTCTCAGAATTTTATTTCTACAAAATGAAAAAGTTCTGACAGAGCACAAAAAAGGACTCACGCTTGAGAAGTGTGATGGGTCAGGGCATTCTTGAAGGGTGAAGGAGACCTAGGTTCTATTTTGTAGTTTGATTCTTGCAACAGACTCCTAATTGTTGCTGTATATCATTATCCATATTTTTCAGTTGCAGGTTGTTTTTCAGGTTTTTTTATTGTTTGTGATTTGTTTGGTGTTTTCTTTTTTCTGTTTTCCCCCCACATATTTCAATTTCTCTTTGATTAGTGTCCCTTTCAAACCACTTAATATCTCTATGCTTCATTAGACCATCTACTGCAAAATGAGCTATTACATCAGGAGCAGTCTCTCAAACCTTATTTGTACTTGAAAGTCTTAGGAAAGTTTTGGTGTACCAAAAGTCATTCTGCACTGGAGCTGCTCCTTCTGGGTTGTTTTCATATTATTTGACCTTGTCAGGAGTAAGCAAAATCCAGCATAGTCTCCCTCAAAGCTTAGATGTGATGACTCCAGTATCTCCATGATTTCTTTTGGAGACAATTGGGAGTTTCTTTCGACCTGAATATGTTTGCTCTTGCCACATTTTTCTCTCACTAGGCAATTAAGTAAGGTTCCATCAAGGTTGGTAGAACAATTTCCTTGGGATTTATCTTCTGTTTTAATTTGTAGCCAAGGCCTTCATTTATAGTTGTAACATGGATCACACCAAGCTCCTACAACCTTCCCTTGCCCCTGATTTTTTAAGCAAAATTGGTGTCAGTGTTTCCATATTTAGCAAAAATGTGAATAGAACTGCCCACACTGGATCATAGATGCTATTAATTTAATAACTAATGAGGCCTGACTATGTCAAACTATGAGGAGACAGACAGAGAGGTAAGACAGAATTTATTTTTTTTTAACATAATTGATAACCAATTATTATACCTCTCAGTTGATTTTTAAGTTTAACCTTTGAGGTTAAGTACAGAAGACTGCTTAAAAATCAGGGATGCAATATACCAGCTTATCTTAATCTTTCATTCAATCTATGAGAAGCCACACTGAAAATACTGAAATAAATATAATAAGAATCAAAATAATATAAATCACGTTTTTACTCACTGCTTTTGGGAGCAAGAAATGAAAATAGAAGCAATTATTCCATAGAATATAGCATATGTGTGAGTAGATCATAATTAAATTATTTCCTCCAAAATAACTCTTTGAGATAATGCCTTAAAGGAGAAGAAAACCTGCTACTTCTGAGCCTTACTGCAAGAACTTCGTCCATAAATGTACCCTCTTCTCTCCCTGCCTCCAGAATTCAGCAATGCGTACTTCTCTGCCCTTAGCGCCTGGCAGGTTTGTCTTGGGGAACATGAATGTGGCCTTGACTGGCAAATTCTAAAAATGTTTTCATGGCCAGGTGATCCTGTTTAAAGAAAGAGATTCAGAAAACTGATGGTACTATAGTTGATGGGTTTTAAAAAGAAGTAAGAATCATTCAAATGAATAACACTTTGACAATGTTTTGCTGTCTATTTCATAAACAATAGGTCTTTTTTGGTAGTAATTTCACTTGAAATACAGATTTTTTTTTTCTGTTATTCAGTGTTAAAATTTTGGTAATATATATGTTCATATAAAAACTTAATAAAATAAACTTCCTGTCAATTTTTAGATTTATATTCTGTTTTCCAGGGATATAGTTCTCAAATTACTTCAGTATGAAGCATCAACTAATGTGGCTGATAATAAAGGTTATTTTCCTATTCACTTGGCTGCTTGGAGAGGAGATGTAGACATTGTGAAGATTCTCATCCATCATGGACCATCACATTCCAGAGTGAATGAACAGGTGAAGTGATAAAAAATATTTGTGTGTAAATCAGAAAAGAGACACATATGCTCTTTAGGTCTGGCAGATTTATCGCCAAATAAAACCAAAACCAAAACTAAAACCAAATCTGTTTTCCATTCTTTCTGTAATTTCTTCTTCAAGATTGATAACATCTTTCAGTATAAGCATACCAGGTATATTTCTTCCAGATGGACACTGACCTAAAGGATATTAGATTTTTAAAGTAACAAAAAACCTTCTGCTTATTTCTAAAAAATCATACAAAGGCATACTTGCATAAAATATGCATCTTATAAATATTAATGTAAATTTGCATAAACCATAGACTGCCAGGGTGGAAAGGAACTCAAGAATCATCTGGTATGACCTTTCTAGGTAATACTATAGTTAATATGAGATGGCTCAGCACCCTGTCAAGCTGAGACTTAAAACTGTCCAATGTGGGGGAATCTACCACTTCTCTTGGGAGACTATTCTGATGTTTTTATTGTTCTCAGGGTGAAAAAATGTACTTCTTGTGTCCAGTCAGAATCACCCCAGGATCAACTTGTGCCCATTACCCCTTGTCTTTTCCATGTGACTCCTTGTAAATAAGGAGTCTCCATCTTCTTGGTAGCCACCCTTTAAGTACTGGAACATGGTAATAAGGTCTCCTTGAAGCCTTCTCTTCTCAAGGCTGAACAAACCCAGTTCTTTCAGCCTCTCCTCATATGTCAGGTCCTCCAGTCCTCTGATCACCCTTGTGACCCTTCTCTGGACCCTCTCCTGCCTGTCTGCATCCTTTTTGTAGAGCAGGGACAAGAATTGAACTCAGCACTCCAGGTGTGGTCTGACAAGCGCTGAGTAGAGTGGGATGATGACTTCTTTATTTTTGCTGGTGATGCCCTTGTTGATGCAGCCCAGGGTCCTGTTGGCTTTCTTTGCTGCTGCAGCACTGCTCACTCATGCTGAGCCTGTTATCCACCAAGTCTCCCAGGTCCCTTGCCACAGGGCTGCTCTCCAGCCAGGTGGATCCCAGTCTGAACTGTGCTCCTGGGTCATGTGTTCCCAGGTGCAAGACCTTACACTTCTCCCTATTGAACGTCGTAAAGTTCCTGCTAGCCCACTCCTCCAGCCTGTCTAGGTCATCCTGGAGGGTGGCTTTCCCTTCTGGAGTGTCAACCTCTCCACTCATTTTGGTGTTGTCAGCAAATTTCATCAGGGTGCTCTTGATCCCAACATCCAGGTCACTTATGAAGATGTTAAACAGCATTGGGCCCAATATTGATCCCTGGGGGGCTCCACATGTGACTGGTTGCCAGTTTGAGGAGGAACTATTTGCTATCGCCCTCTGGGTATGGTCTGTCAGCCAGTTCCCCACCCACTGCACAGACCATTTGTCAAGGCTGTAACAAGTCAGTTTCTCCAGGAGGAGGCTGTGGGGATCAAAAGCCTCAGAGAAGTCCAGGTAGACAATGTCCGCCGCTTGCCCTGCATCAACCAAGGGCGTGACTTTGTCACAGAAGGCAACCAGGTTTGTCGAGCACGATTTGCCCCTGGTAAATCCATGTTGGCTTTTCCCAATCATGAGCTTCAATTGACTTGTGACTGTCCCCAGAAGGATTTGCTCCATGACTTCCCAGGGACCGAAGTGAGGCTAATGGGTCTACAATAACCTAGGTCCTCCTTGGAGCCCTTCTTATGGGTGGGGGTGACATTAGCCTTCCTCCAGTCTTAACTTTGTTACCTATTAAATTCCTGAAAAACTCTGAGATAAAATTAATATTCTTGGTATATTTTGAGTGTACTGTAAATGACCTGATAAGCAGAGATAAATGACAAACCAGATGGACTGCAAATATGCATGTGCAGCAGAAGGACACATACTAGCAAAAATGATGAGAGTATTACAGTGGGTAAGAGCAGGATAAATATGTTGCATTCTGTTGTCAAACATACGGCACACCTTCTGCTTCCATTCTGTGTATTTTTATGTGGTCCATTTGTAGGGTTAGTATTTAGAATAGAAAGAAAGAAGGTGCTTAAAATCTGACACAATCTATAGCCAGCTGAACCGTTTGAGGACTGAATGTGTAATATGAGTAGTAACCCTAAGCTGTTGAATTTGCCAGGGTAATCAGTAAGTTATTAGAATGTAAATATGGGAATTAGCTCCACATTCAGATTGAAATTTTAGTGCCTACATTGACTGGATATGCAACATTTTATTCCACAGAGATCTAGCCACTGCAATCAAAGGAGCCAACAGGGTTATTTAAGCGACCGAAAGTAAGGCAGGATTCATTTGCTCAAACACAGCAATCCAGTACCTTCTAAAGCCCTACACTGAGACATCTGCCTGGGCCTGAAGGTATGACAGAAAATGCTCAGAATTTCCAGGTTCTTGTGGAGTGGCTTATGGACTGCAGGTAGGATACCCTACAGCAGCTCAAATGGCAAAGTACAACATAACAAAGGAATTGCACTCTCAGTGTCTACATGAGTGTGGCTGGAAGGTGAACTGTGAGAAAATAAGACATGTTAGACCTAAATTGAGAACACTTAACCAGTGTGAGATGCTATTCCTTGAATAATATATTTGGGGTTACATGCTTAGCCATTGGAATCCCTACAATAACTATGATATGAATATCAAGTATCAGTGCAGGAAATACAGGGAAATACTATAATAAAATATGCCCATGTGACAGTCTTCTGTGAAATCCTATAATACCCTGGCTCATCCAAGAAAAAAATACAAAAAACCGCTCTGTGGTTTAAGTTTCAGATTAGGAGTTTTCTCTGAGTTTCTCATTCTCATCAGCTGTTGCATGTAGGATGAAACCAGCTGAATTGTAGGACTACCATTTATCAAGGAGAAGGGTTGTTTTTTGTTGTTTTGTTTTGATTTAATTTCTGCAACAAAATTGAAGAGCAATGTTCTGATTGCATGTTTTCAATTTGCTCTTTGTGTTCTGCTGACAGAAAACTGGAAGCTATGCAGGAACTTCAGAGAAAGAGACGGTGAAAGAGCTATTTCAGTAAGATCAGAAAGAGAAATGTAAATTAAAACCTACTCCTTCCCAATCCCACATATACATCCAAACTTCTAGAATATTCTCAAGCTTGATTAGGTGTGCTGTTCAGTGTCTGTGCTTTGATCACTGGAGCAAATAAGCAGAGTTGCATCTATTCTATACCCCACTGACTCAAACAGGTCTTGTGGATAGATCTGCTGTTATGCATTTTACCTGAACATTTTATAATGGAGAATGTGTGAGCAATCCTCACAAGAAATGTTGGGCCTTAAGTCTCTTAAGGGAGTCTTTATCATATTTAACTTTGAAGTTAAGCTCATGCATACACTCTTCTGAACTTGTAGATCCCCCAGTGTTCCACTCTACACAGTGGCCAGTTTTGTAACGTGGACCACTTTGCTGACACCAACTTTCCCATGCTGATTAGCATTCTGCACAGGAGAATATTATCTGTATCATGGAATGAAGAAAATGCCATGTTGATATGAAGTCATCTCCACCCATATATCCTCAAATAACACTAGAGGGTTATCCTCACCCTAATACTTGAGTCAGAAACATTTCTAGGCTTTTGCTTATTTGCTGATATGCTGTATATCTTGGACTATATTTCTTCCTTCTTTTTTCTCCTGAGAGTTGAGGACACTAGCCATTTTTCTTTACACTTTTTCACCACAGTAAATAATATATTGAAGTCAGTATTTTTTCCTGGTTATTTTTTTGGTAAGGATCACATTAAGAATGTATGTGCTTTCAGTTTAAGAGAATAATTTTGTTCATAATTAAAAAATTGTTGCAACTAATTTGTGATACGTCATTGCTTTTAATCTAATTTATTAAAATTTGTGTAAAAGAAATGCTTCTAAAAACCTAAGTGAAAATAATGAACAGCACAACAAAGAAATAAATGAGAAGCTCATGAAACACAAATGTGTATTACATGTATTAATGGATTTAATATGCTATGCTATAAATTACTTTAACTACATTCTACACATTTAAAATGCAGTTAACTAGTATCATAGGATCATATCCAGACCGACCCAGCATCTAAATCTCTGAATGCCCCCTACTGTTCCTATTACATAAAATTGAAAAAAAAACACTAAAGAGGTGAATAGTTAAGTGACAGTTATTTTATAGGGGTGGTGGAATGTAGACTGGCAACTCTACATACAGCTAATAGTTGCAGCATAACAACTATGTAAGAATAATTCTATCACTTTTTAATGCAGGTATCTTAGTTGACATGCATGATGTATATTTGAAATTACAAAAGATGGTGAAATTACAAAATACATAAGTATTTAACCTTCATTGATGAAGACTTGAAAATATGTAAATTATAAATTGAATGAAGAATAGTTCATTATATGAGTTCAAGACTTTTTATTAAATTAATACCAAATTTAATAAAAACATGCTGTTAACAGTCAGACTACTTACATGTTTGTTTATGTAAAGACATTTGGATAGCACAAACATTTATTATGGCAACTCTCATAATAAAATTACATGTTTGATAAGAAATCCTAATCTATTAAAAACTAATAATAAATAACAGCCACATATAGATAATATGTGGGTTTTGTGTTAGTGCAGGAAATTGCATACAAAAAGGTGAATGACAAGGAATAAATATAAAGATCAAAATATATTTTAATATATACTGACAGAATGTGAATAGTAAAACATTTGCAGGAGAAAATGATGAACATTTCTGAAATTTTTAAGTCATGTTTTTATCTATATTTTGATTCTGCCTGTTCTTCTTTTTGTACATAGCATGTCTTTTCCCTTATATTTCTGTATTTAATACACTGTGGAATTTTTCTGTGCTTCAAATTGTAATTGCCCTTAAAAACACATTTCCTTAATGCCATTTGACACCTGAAATGTGAAGGAGCAGAGGTCCAGATGCATTCATAATATGTAAATACCTAACATCTAACATATTTACTGTCTTGCTGAAATAATCAAAATGAAGCACAAACATGATATGCTCCTCTCAGTGAAACCTCAGGGGCTTCCAGAAGTACAATTCAGTTTCAAAGTAGCCTGCAAAAACAATAATTTTAATGTTCTGCATTTGATGTTCCCCCTCCTTAAATTAGACACTATGTGGATGAAATTCTAGATTTCCCTTGTGATTCTTCTTATATCCTCTTCAGAGGAAAAATTATGCAGAGAAAATATTTTTTATTTAAGCTGATTGCAGCAATAAATTTGAAGAAAACATTTATTCAAAGTAGTGACCAAATTACAGAATTACTTTTTTATTTTGTTTCCATGTAAGTACAGGTGAATTTAAATGGGGATTCAGTAGGGTTTATTTTGATTCACACTGGGTAATTTGCAGAAGAATTTTTCCCAATAACTTTGCAAAAAATTGTATTAATGAAAAAATATTACTGTCTAAATCCAAGTGTTCTCTAAATTATGGGACAATGCTATCTTTATTTGTTGACATCTTGTACAAACATGGTGAGGGTATTAATTAGTACATGTTTGTAGAATCATAGAATGGTCAGAAGGGACCTTGAAAGATCATCTAGTCCAACCTTCCTACCATGGACAGGGACGTCTTTTACCGGATCAGGTTGCTCAGAGCCCCATCCAGTCTGACCTTGAACACTTCCAGTGATGGAGCATCCACAACTTCTCTAGGTAACCTATTCCAATGTCTCACCACCCTCATCATAAAAATATCTTCCTTGTATCCAATCTAAATCTACCCTCTTTAAGTTTGAAACCATCACCCCTTTTCCTGTCACAACAGGCCCTTGTAAAATTATCTCTCTGTCTTTCTTATAAGTCTCCTTTCTATATTGAAAGGCTGCAGTAAGATGTCCTAGAACTTTCTCTTCTCTGGGCTGAATAACCACAATTTTCTCAGTCCTTTTCATAGAAGAGGTATTCCAAACCTCTTATCATCTTTGTGGCCCTTCTTTGGACCTGTTGTAACAAATCCATGTCTTGTATTTGGGAACCCAAAGAGGAATGCAGTACTCCAGATGGGGTCTCACAAGAGTGGAGTAGAGGGGAAGAATCATCTCCTGATTGCCAGGCTTCTTTTTATGTAGCCCAGGATATGGCTGGCTTTGTGGGCTGCAAGTGCTCACTGCCAGTTTGTATCCAGTTTTTCATCCACCAGTATCCCCACATCCTTCTTTGCTGAGCTGCTCCTAACAATTTCATTACTGAGTCTGTACTGATACTGGGGGTTGCTTTAACCCAGCTGCAGGACCTCGCACTTGGCCTTGTTGAACACATGGGCTCATTTCTCAAGCTTGTCAAGGTCGCTCTGGATGTCATCCCTTGCCTTGAGCATATCAGCTGTACCACTCAGCATGGTGTCATCCACAAACTTCTGAGAGAGCACTCCATCCTACTATCTATGTCATTGGTGATGATATTAAGCAGCATTGGTTCCAGTACACAGCCTATGGGGACACTACTTGTTACTGGACTGTTCATTAAGGATTAGAATACAGAGGCTTAAACTGCACTGAGCAGGAAAAAATAGAAATGGTAGCTTGCAGTAAAGAAAACATTCCATCAGGACTGGTAGGTCTTAAAAAAAAACCACAACAAAGTTAGAGAAACTTACCAGTGATACAATATACAACTTCTTTTAAAAGCCTAATATGTATGAATATTCAGGTTTCTTAATTTTTGAATGTAAGCAAAGTTGTGAATAATTTTTCATCTATGTACAATTACAGTTGTGGCAGACCGAAAAAGGAAAATAGTCTTGTCTTAAATAATTTGATTTTTACAACAGTTTTGAAAATGTATCTGGAAACATTAGGAATGCCTAAATTCTAATGTTTGGTGTTTCAGAGAGTACTTGATAAGGAAATGTATGGCCTTTTTAGTTCTTTAGTTACTTTCAAAATAGACAGGTTTATTGATGACATGTGATAAGGGTGTCGTTATCTGTTTTTCCACATAAACTTTAAAAATCTGTGCACCACATAAAAAAACTTCCTCAAAAAGAACGGACAATAAAGTCACAATGTTGTTCCCAAGAGCTCTTCTCATTCTTGGCTGTGTTTAGAGTTTCTCTTGTCATGTTGTTCAGCCTTTGCCCTAGACATCCAGGAAAACACTATAATTCCCATTGTAATTAAACATAGTAACGTCCTACTTGCTGAATCAATCAGGCAAAGTTCCTGCTTTTTTTTTAGAGTGATTAACTTACACTAGTGGAACATCTCAGGAAACTGCACTCCTGTTTTAGTAGATGAAGTAGGAACATCCTGAGATCGTTCCTTTCTCTGTCTTGGAAATGTCTTATTCAGTTACTTGATATTTGGATTATGTGACAAAGAAATGGCTCAGTGATTGAGGAAGTCTCTGTTTTCAAGTTCATTGTAAAAATGCTTGGATAAGACAGGAGTTGAGCATTCTTTGCAAAGGTCTGTAAAATCACTACATTATAGTCGTTATTGCTTGTACAGTAGTTGTGTGGACTTCATGAGCTCTAAACTACACAACTAAGCAGTAAAAGTCCTAAATATACCCACTGTTTAATAGTGGCTTTACAAAGACCTATATATTATATTCATGTGAGTCATTTATTCTCTTGATGTTTCCTGTATCTCTCAACTATAGACTGCCAAGCTACAATAATTGTCTCTATAACGTATTTGCTAATGTGCCCTCCAAATTAATAGACCTTAGGAGAGGTTCCAGACTTTGCTGTGTCATGTGTTCTCAGCATCTAAATGACATACCACAGTCCTCAGTACTGACCAGATGCGAAGCTGTGAAGGCACAATTCAGTCTGCAGCAACAGAAGTATGAGTTCTGGCTGCATGTGGAAGAGAACAGATCCAGAGGAAAGCTGGAAAATGTCAGGACTGTGCCCATGAAGATACCCATGTAGCAAGTAATGAAGAAGAAAATTACAAAAGGTTAAAAGCTGAATTATAAAATGCCTTCCTTATTTCTAGCAGAGGTCTACTGGGCCCTATGAATAACTACTTGTTTAAAATATTGTTATGAATACTAGGGACTTCTGTTTTATACTATTTCTGCATAATATTGGTCTACTCTTTCTGTCTTTTGTATGTCTTACTTGCTTGTCATTTCTAGATTTCTCTTTTTTACTCATTCAGTCTTACCATCTATCTTGCAGTTTCTAACATGTAGTGAAGTATCTGAAATTTCTAAAAGCATCCTAGTCTGTTTCTTCAGCACTAGATGCATTATTTAGCCCTTGGATATAAGATCTAGTCACATAGTGGTAACTTGCATGTAGGCATTTGTATTTTCATAGCAGGTTAACTGCTCATGGCAGTAAGTGTTAGTGCATGAACTTCATGTACTTCAGAAACAACTGTTTCCATTTGGGACTAAAAAGGTAATCAATAGGACTACATTATTATTAATTTCTTCAAGAGTATTTTTTTGTGTCTTTTAAAGATTTCTTCAAAATAATAAGATATTTTAGAGATATGAGGACAAACATTACCTCAAAATCAATGAGTTACATTTGGCTTAGCTTTGTCTGCACAAAAAGCAAGTCAGAAGTAACAGTATTTTTGGGACCAAGGAAATCACATAACTTCAACCCTTAAAATATCTTCATATGTTGTGGTGGGAATTTTTTTAGTGTTTGTTGTTTGGCGTGGGTTTGGTTTTTTTGTGTGTGCGATTTTAGTAGTTATTATTCTTATTCTTATTACTTTATACCTTCTATAGACAAATTCCCTAAGGAGGAAGCTTGTAACACTGACTGCCACATCCATGTCCATCTTTCCATGAGGAATAAGTAGAGGAAGATAATTTTCCTTTCAGTCCAGGAAACACACTGTTATAGCCTTTTCTGTATTAGAGCTCTCTCTGGGAATGCTGAGCCAGCTGTCTGGTAGGCATTCTCTGCTTTCCTAAATTTGAAGATGGCAGACTGACAAAACCTTCTTGAAAACTCTCTCCTCTGTGCTCATTAAAACCTCTTGCTCCAAGGTGACTTATTTTATGTAAGTTGTACTACATTGTCAAAGCAGATAAATTTAGAGGGCAGTTATACAAGTTGTAGTTCTGTCTTTGAAAGCTGAAAATAATTCTGTCTTTTATACCTGAATTGAGATGATTAAGTTACATTTTAAAGAGGGAAGGGTGTTGCATTATCAAGTTTTAATTAGGTAGTACATCTCAACTCTGATAACACAATATATACAATGCCTGTTCTGACTACATATGTGTAAGTAATTTAATCATCGTGTTTGTCCAGGCTGGATTCTTTGATTTTATTTCAGGGATACCTAGGTTTTTAAATTTTGAATCAGTTTGATTTTTCATTAATACAAATGTAGCAAATTTGGCAAATGCAAGGAAACAAACCATTAAAAAAACTCCAACAATGTTAATTTGAAAATAAGAACCTTTCTGTTCAGATTTACAGATTATTTTATGCACCATGCTTGTTTAAAATATAATTTTCTGTATCTATAACCTTGCATGGAAATTCAGCTGGGTGTCCTTAGTTTAGAGGGAGCAAATTTCAGTTTGCTGCACAGCAGCAGTGATTTGGACTGCTTGGTCTCTATATTTCTATATCTGTGACCAAAATTTTGCTCAGTCACCATATTTTGTTAAAAAAGGCCATAGCCAATTTATTTTTTATGTCTCTTTGTAAAGGTAATCAGAATATTAAAAAAATTACAATTTTAGACTATCGGTCCAAATTTCCAGATATATTATCTAGAAATGCTTGAAAAAAATTAAAACATAAGCAGATATTGGATGATATATTTGTTTGGCAATTGTATAGGAAACGTGTATTTTGCTATTTACTGCACAGAATGTGGAAATAGTTATACATCTAATTTCTTTGTATAACTATTTCCACTGGATATGTAAATACAATATCTGTAGGTACAAATTGCCATAATTGGCCATTTTATGTGCAATTATCTCATTTTCCTACTTAATTGTGGTAATTGTACACAAAATTAGACTGCAATTGCCTGTTCATCTATACATATCTGTCCATGAAATATTGAAAATCTAAAAATAAATTCCAAGAAACTATGCTTGTGATTTCTGAGTATACCACTGCAAATTAAAAAAATGCTTCACCCAGTCCTGTATAGAGGATACATTAGAACTAGAACACCAAAAAAGCATATCACAGGTAGCTGATGGATCACTGCAGACATGTACTATTGTGATAATACGTATTTTTACCTGAATTTAGGTCTGTGTAATAGAGAAAGACCTTGCGGTGGTCTGAATAATGCGTAATGATTCAAATACTAATTAGTCATTAAGCCATGTTTACCAATGTAATCTTTTCACTTTCTACTTGGCTCTTCCTGCATTTCAGCTTCCGTCTTGCAAATTATCTAGAAACGTATTCCAGTCTCTGGACTCTTGTATGGTGTTGCAGATGCCTGAAGAGTTGTCTGCAACATTAATGCATCAGAATGTATTGATCTGTCTTCTCTGTTTCCCTACCTGAGTAATTTTAATTTAGAAGATGAGTTTAAAATGACAGCAATATTGCTGAAACTATAAACCCCGGGTTTAAGTTCTTGATTATAAAAGTAGAAATACTGTTAACAAAAGGAAAAAAAGTTTTCCCCCTTCCCATAGTTCTACATACTACTGTGCATCATTATTTTCTTATCCTAACTAGCTCTTGAGTAAGAGGCCAAAGCTTCATTTCTTATTCTCGCACCCTTTCTGTCTTTCAGAATACAAATCTCTTCTTTTTTCAGTTTTCTGTCCCCAGAACTATCTTCAGTTGTTTTCTTGAGAAATATGGCCTATGGATTCAGATTTATCTCTTCTCCTTTCTTTAGAATTAGATTTCTGTCTTTCTCTAATATGTTTTATGAATTTACATTATTTTTGTTTATTAATGAAACAGTTTATGGGCTTTCAGTTTTTGCTACATTTTAAAAAATGTCACAAAATTTTATAAATCGTGTATCAGAAGAGGTATTCAGTGTACATACTTTTAAAATTGATAGTGTCTGTCTATTTTAAGTCTTTATAGAGACTACATAAGATATATTAATAATATAGATGACATACAGAATTCAGAGAGCTCTATAAATTATTTCCTTCCTCTCTGCCTGAAGTAATTTGTCTGTCTGGGATTGCAAGTAAACAGGCAGAACTGCAGAAAACAATTTAAAAAGGTATTGCTTCTTCTCAAGATTTATTTATTTGTTAAGATTGTTAAGTGGTGTTTGGGGAAAGATTTGGGGGGCATTGTTTTATGAAGCAAAAAATTCTTCAATCCTCAGCATCCAAATACTCATATGCCTTAAATGCACATACGTATTTCCCTGAAAAGCTCTGAAAGACTTGCTGCTTTTGTGATGTACTAATACTTTCTCATATCTACAGTTGCTATTTTGCATTCTGCCAAGCTTTGATTTCCTTGATAGTAACTTTTATAATAAGTTCTATATGAAGCTAGCCTTGTGCCTGATACATTGTCATTACAAAGTGTTTCTCTGTAATTTCACTACTTTAATAACAAACTACTATGGTTTAAAACCAGTTATACTGTGAAAAGAGACAAGTGTCAGAGTATTTCGAAGAGAAACAGTTGAATCAAGAAGACTTACATATTTTGGCATATCATGAACAACTAGGTTTTTTGGGGCATGTTGTTAAAAATGGGTTGGGAATAACATGGACATATAGCCATCTGCTCTGCTTGAGAGCCACAGAGCTGAGGCATTAATTTTCTTTTAGTAAAATTTTAGTGGAGTCATCCTGAAGCACTTAACATATATTACCATACATTATATTGCAAACTGTGCCTGTGTAGTGATTTCATGGAGACAATTTATAGAAGTCTAGCAATTCTATTGTGTGATTAAACATGAATTTTTTAAGTTTCTGTTTTGTTTTAACAGAACAATGAAAATGAAACAGCACTGCATTGTGCAGCTCAATATGGTCATTCAGAAGTGGTTGCTGTTCTGTTAGAGGAGCTAACAGACCCTACAATAAGGAACAACAAACTAGAAACACCTCTGGACCTGGCAGCACTTTATGGACGTCTGCGTGTTGTAAAAATGATCATCAAAGCATATCCAAACCTGATGAACTGTAATACAAGAAAACACACTCCTTTGCATCTTGCTGCACGTAATGGCCACAAAGCTGTTGTACAGGTTCTTCTGGAGGCTGGAATGGATGTCAGCTGCCAAGTTAGTGTGTAATTTCTTTCTTCCCTTCTTCCTTTCCTCCTTTCTTCCTTTCTTTCCTTACTTTATCATTAGAATGTTATTCAAATTAAATAACTTCTTACATATTTTTCTTTTAAAATACTCTTGCATTTACTTCATTAGTGCTGCAAGGTGATATATAATACAGATTTATTTTTATGGCCCAAGTGATGTGTTCGAAGGGGTAACTTAAGAAAGATATGTGTCTTCAAAGCTCAATGTATATTTTAATGTTGTCTTGAGACATGTAGATACACAAATACTATTAACTGCTCACATCAGAATATAGGTTTTTAACTTTTTTTTACAACATTGGCTTGAGTTATACTAAGGTGACTTGCTAAAGCTGTGGCCCTTAACAGGCGTAGCAGCCTGAAACAGTGTTTGACTGAGAACTCATTTTCCCAGGGTTATCCCATTCTAGATCCAAAGTTAGTAAGAAATAAAAATTTTCTAAATGCTTGTATGAAACTAAAGCAAAATTCTATAGCAATATATTCTTGCAGCTATTGACTCAAACTTGTTAGCTTTTTGATTCATCTAGTTCTATATACAGTAAACTATGATGGTGTAAAAGGGGTAACTTTAAACAAAAGAGACATAGATGGGAACAGATATAACTTACAGTAGCAGTACATTTTACATCCAATTCTTTCCAGTGGAAAGTGTCCCAGCATTCTATCTACAGAGAAACTGGTTTTGTTATGTGTGAAGTCTTGACTCCATTTTAGTGATTTCTCTTGATTTGACTGACAGCAGTGTATTTGAGTTTAAAGTGTATTTTATCTTCAGATTTAAAGTAGCCTTCTTTCTATCTGAGTATATATCATGTTCTTTGAATTAAGATTGTTTCAAGTTTGTATCTATTTTCAGATAAACCAACCAAGCAAGCATAATTATATCTATTTTAGAGTCACATCCAGCCATTCTTTACCAATCGGTGATTTAATAAACCTTGTGAAATCTACCTAAACTTACTAAATTTTATAAACATTTTAAGCTTTAGGTCCGTTTAATCAAACACCTTTGTACGTAAAATTCCCTATACAGAAAGATTGCACCTGAATTCTATGGGCTTTTGGTATTCCTGGTATTCCATCAAGGTTATGTTTTTCAACTTTTGAGGAAAAAAATGTGAAATGGAAAAGAAAAGATGGATTAAGAAAAAAAGAAAATAAAAAAAGGAAACCAGAAAATGTTTTAAGATTAAAAATTATTATACTCAACTACCTTCAAAATCAAAATGTGGTGAAATAATTTTACTAATTTTATTAGCTGTAGTATCCTTTGAGTTAGCACTGATACTTGCTTCAGGCTGTTTCTAACATAAACAGATTTTTCCTGTGGTTTGCTTGCTATTGCCTACCATTATGCTTCCAATTTAATTTGCTTTTGATTTTCTTTACTAGAAACTGATATACTTGCAAAGGTTAATATAAGCAGCTCTGTTGTTTCAGCTGTCCTTTACTATTACTTCAAGTTTAATGCTAAAGCAACATATAATGGAACCTCAAATATGTGTTTCTGAATGTATAATTTCTCTCCTGTCTCTAGTAACTGAATGAGGAAAAAGAAACTGACTGAACAGATGCCTGAATTGATGTTTAAGAAATACAATAATTTAAGAAAAATAGTGCCTGTCATGGCAAATTGCAAACTGATGGTTATATGAGGGTTGAATATTACACAATGGTTTTACGAAAAGTATTCTTCCTCTTATGTAATCCAGATAATTTTAGCACTGCTATGAATTCTCCTAAGCCATTTCTATCTATAGTTATACCAAAAGTTTTTCCCTGGTCTTTAAAAAATGTAGTGGTTGTACAATCTTCTTTTAAGTAATTATCATGTTTGCCATCTGCACTAACATTCTAGAAGTTCTTTCCCTTTTAAAAAAAATCTGATTTCTTTTCAATAGTTTATATTCTTATTTTGCTGAGGTCTTCATAGGAAGAGGGAATTTTTTTATTTCATTTTTTGCACTGGGTAATCTTGTTTCTTCTGTGTTTGTCCTACTTGCCATAAGGAAATATCACTTATTTATTTTCTCACTGGTATAGATATTCTCCATCAATATGTTCCTTTTCATTCAGCATCTTAGCATATTGACAAGTTGGCTCTGTACACACTGCAAATTTATTACTTCCATAACCTCTGAAAATTCTTTGTTGATGATTACTGGCAGCTTATTAAACTGAGCAGAGCATACAGTATCAGCTTGTTACTTAAACCTGAACTCAGCTCTTTTAATATTAATTAAATTGCTCTGCATCACTGATTGGGAAAGAACAATATAAAAAATATAATCCCATGTGGTAAATAAAATTGTACTTGTTCATACATATTAAATAAATTCAGCTTATCAGCAGTAAAAACTCTCAGAATGTTGAGAGACAATTATAGAAGTAGCCTGTCTGCTGTCACTCTGTGATTGTAAATATTTATTTGTTTAAATGGGAAGTTTTGTTTAGCCATGTTATCTGTCAATTCTGTACACCCTGAGCAATTTTAATCATAGCAAATATTTGGACTAATAATAAAATTTAATTTTTGATTGAATTAATCACACATTTCATTCATTTCCCAGGTCTATCCAATATCCTTCAATCTGAAATTATTTAGAAGTGGGCAATAGAAATCTGCTTCATCTCTTTATGCTTTGAAGTTTTCAGTTAAATTGAAACATATGAAAAATACACAGGTTTTGGGTGAGTGATAGATTTTGGGCCCTCAGTAAAATAAGATACTGCACAGTTCAGTGTGTTTCATGTAAACAGTAATTTTATAATTGTAAATACCTTAAAACTTGGCCCCATCTGCTTATCCACCTATTATCTATCTTGTTTGCCTTCCCTGTTTGTTCCAGTAATGGTGACAATTTTCATTGCTTATCACTGTAGTCCTGCAAAGAGCTATGCCCCTTCCTTTTTGCTGTCACTTTGTATGGAGGATATTCCATGAATGAATTTGCAAAGCTACCATTCCATCCTTCAGATTATGTCTGAAATCCGTATCAAAACTATAGTAAACTGCCTATGAATAAGGACTTGACAAGTGACCTGATTACAAGGTCTTGCATATTTACATGGTTAAAAAAAATATCTCTGATTAATAAAACCCTTCATGCTTTTGTGTGAGCCTGCAAATTGTACACCAAGTTAAATTGTGTATCCTGGTGTTCCTACTGACAGTGTCCTTCTATCCTTGCTTGTTTTGTGTGTCCAGCTGTGACATTGTACTTGTATTTAGCTGTAAGCTACTTGGGGCTTTCTTATACACTTGGCACAGTTTGTGCTATAGTTCCCTATACTTGATATACAGAAAACTTAGCCAGGGAATCAATCTATAATCCATTGATGTGAACTCAAGCAGACTTTAGCTCACTGTGTTAATGAAAATATACCAACTTTTTTTTTTTTTTTCATTAAATATTGCAGTGGAAGCATTTCCAAATATAATATTAGTGTTCACTTTGCCAGGAAAATATGATCCAAGGCAATGAAAGCTTTAGGAAGTAAAGCAGTGAATATTGTCTATAAATCTGAAGTCTGCTGTAGTATAGACAACAAAAGTTAATAATTGCATAAGTACAGCATTAGAAGTGAAACAGATCTACCTAAATAAGATATAGAAATTATTTGCAACTATATTTATTAATCCGTCTAATTTGTGTAAGATGCTCTATTTAACCAGAAAAAAAACCCATCAGTACTTCTTAAAGTAATTGTCCACATGTACAAAGAGATATATCTGTACTCAACCAGTCTTCTGAGTTTCTTTTGGCTCTGCTCATCCTGATGCTCAGCATTTTCCCTATGTTAAAATGGAGTCCAGTTACTTAAGTCTCTGATAACAAGGACATTTCTGCCTTCTGGACAGTTTTTGGGTCGAGGGATCTAATTCACTCATTAGTTATTCACTATTACCATGAAATCCTGCCTAGAGCTTTTAAGATTTACGTCAGCATTCATCTTCGTGATATCTCATGCAGGATTGCACATCTGCATCTTACAAGTGTGCTTTCCATCTCCGTATCCCCAAACTGATTTTCTTTCAGTTTTCTGGCAGTATTTCCCCTCTTGCTCTGAGATTCATTTACATAGTGGGCAGATCAGTCCACTATTTATATAGTGTGCCTTTCAAATTCCTCTTTCAACAGACTGTAATATAGATGTCATTTCTGGGATGTGGCATTCAGTAGCTCCGTCTGATAGCTTGGAGTTGTAGAGCAAAGACCGCCCCAGAATACAGAGCACTGCAGAATGCCTGTAAAGGATTTCAGGATCATGTTCGGATATGACAGGAACTATCACAGTAGAATAGACCAAGAAGCAAGAAAGTATAAAATGAAAAAAATTGAATTTGGCTATTGATTTTTTTTCCCCAACAATATGAATTACACATGTAGGTGGCTTAAGTTTCTCTATTCCCTTTCTGCATAGCAGAGCTTTGGTTCATTGTTACAGAGCTATCTTCTGGCTCTTGAGTTGCCCCCAGATAGATTTGTTTGCCTTAAAAATCTAGAGGAAATTTCCTCTTCGCATTGTAGTTTTCATTCAATTTTTCATGAGATACAGGCTTTCATCAAGGAAAATATTACTTCCCATTCCTCCAGTGGGGCATTTTGGTCACTGGAAAGGACTGCTGCCACTCCTGACAATTATTGTATCAGGATCTTTTCCACCTCTTAACTGAAGAATCAGAGGATAGATCCTTTTCCTTGTCTTCAAAGCTGTTGATTCAGCATGCTGGAACATTACTTTTTCTCAGTCTGAAATCATGCCACAAGAATGGATTGTAGATAGCTGTTCTCACTAAAGTATGTACAGCTTCCTTATTAATGTTAATATGGAATGATCTCTACAATTTTAGTCAAGGTGCAGCTAGTTCCCATCTCTATAGTTCATCTTCAGTAGGACTAAAATTCAGATCTCCTGTAACATTTGAAACTCTGAGGATTTCATTATTGCTGTAATTGGATTCCCTGGCAGAGTCACAGAATTGTTGACATTGGAAGAGAACTCTGGAGGTCATCTGGCTCTAACCCCCTGTTCAAGCAAGGTCACCTAGAACAGGTTGCCCAGGATCATGTCCACACAACTTTTACATTTCTCCAAGGGCAACCTGTTCCAGGGCTCAGTCCCCTGCACAGCAAAAATGTTTCCTTCTGTTCACACAGAACCTCCTGTGTTTCAGGTTTTCCCCATTACCTTCTCTGTCACTTGACACCACCAAGCCTGTCTTAGTCTTGTTTACACACTCTGTTCAAATATTTGTAAACAGCAATGCCATGCCCCATCAGTCTTATCTTGTGTAGGCTAAACAGTCCCAGCTCTGTCAGCCTTTCCTCATAGGAGAGATGCTCCAGTCTTTCAATAATTCTAGTGACTCTCTTGTACCTCTGTGTTTATCTTGTACTGAGAAGCCCAGACATGGACAGAGTACTCCAGGTGTGGCCTCACCAGTGGTGAACAGAAGGGAAGGTCACCTTCCTCGACCCTGGCAACACATCTCCTAGTAAAAATCAGAATACCTTTAGCTTTTTGGCTGCAAGAACACATTGCTGGCTCATGTTCACACATGACAGAGTTTGTTCAAGTATAGTGAATATGTTCAAATATGAGAGACATTACTCTTTTCTCAAAACAGTGAATGATCAATTGTGATGAAGCCTCTATAATGGTGGTGTTCTCAGGCAGGTTACCCCCATAAACTTCTCCCCATTGAACTGAATCTCACCACCTGTTTTCCAAAGTCAAATATTCCAGAAGTCAAAGTTGTACTTCACATCCTTCGTGACAGGGAACTCTATGTTGACAGTACCAAGTCCACCAAATAGTCTTGAGGTTTATTCACGTCAGTGAGTGACAAATTCAAAGGAAATACCATATCCACACAAATACCAAAGAAGATAATAGGCCATATCAAAGACTTTTTCAGGATTGCTGATGTCAAGGCTTCTTCAGTAATCACTCCTATAACTGTCAGTGGCTTTTTGGAGAACTGTTCTCATTCCCAGAAATTTCTGAGCTGCACTTTAAGCTCTGTGTGTACCTTTGTGATTTCACTATGTTATTGCAGAGTTATCCAGTGTTACAGTCCATCAAACTCTTGTGGATACTGTTTGAGTACAGGATTCTGAAAACATCTCTAAGTAAATCTGAATATCTAGTTTTCTTGTTCAGAATGAGTGTTCATCTGGATTGCTTCTGAAAATGAAAAGATCAGAAATTGTTTTGAGATACGTATTTCATATGCACATTCTCTTGCTGACTGCCTTCTCATCACCTTTACACTGTTAGCATACCTGATGTGCTGGATGTAAATGACATGGGGCATGCTCTACTTTATTCATCCATGTACTAAGTATGAAGAAAGATAGAGTGTTCCTATTATGGACATAACAAAGACTTTTCAGGCTCAGTTGTTAGGACATATGTCCACTTACCTTGGGCTCACATCCCATCTCAGGATCTCTGATTACTTCTAAGTATCCTGTCATAGCATTGTTGTAACACTGATGCATTCTGATACAGCTAATAAGTAAGGAATCACTATTTTATATAAGAGTTCATTTTTTGGGTGTGTCTTGAAAATATTTCCACAATAGCAAGCATGACAGTGGTGCCTTTGGATGAAACAGAAAAAGTGAATTCAAGCAGTTAAACCTTTAGCATTTGCCCACAAAAAAAACCCAACAAAAACCAACCAAACAAAAAACCCCAACCAACCAACCAAACAAAACCAAACAAACTCAATACACAATCTAATTTACTATCAAAAAAAAAGAAAGATGAATCAGATATTTGGTGAGATCTAGTTGTGCTTTAGCTAGTGCTAATGCTATTGTATGGAAAGATATTCTGTTCAAGTATTGCAGAAACAGCAGTATAAAATACTAAGAAAAGTAGTTTGTTAAGAGAGGTCGTTTTTCAGTACTGCAGATTTTATTTGAGCAGAAGTCCATTCACAGAGAATTTTATGTCTCAGAAATCTGCAAAATTAAGGTTCACAGACATCTAGAGTAGAATTTAAATAATCTAACTAAACACATCTACTCCTGTTGGAGGTGCCTTAGGGTATCCAAGACATCTGTATGGGGCAGATATGATGCAGATTAAATGTGAGCATCAACTGGAACATCAGCTGGAGACCAGGTGGGATATCCTAGGGCACCTCTTACTGTGCAACTGAGTTGACCTTCTAGGGTGTGATTCACTTTCAGATGAAAACACCTCAGTAAGTGTATATGTCTATATGTAAACTGGCTGAGTCTGCTGTACAGCTATGTTCCACTGATGGCATTGACTACATTTTCACTGCCTATAATAGTTTAGAAATTTTACACAAATGCAGGCTTATTAATTAGGAGTCTTATTACAAGCCTACTATATTTTCTTATATATTTATTACTTTTATAGAAAAACTGACAGCTTTTATGTTGTTATTCTGAATAATAATAATAAAAATAATTATGGTAAATTTTTTTCTTGCCCATTCATTGTATTTTATAAGTAGATAAAATAAAAGGGGAAAAAAAAATACTTATTTTCTAGATATATTCCCTTCACAAGGATTCATTGGTATTTTAATGTGCATTTTAAATGTGAAAATATTTTCTTTTCTAGACAGAAAAAGGGAGTGCACTACATGAAGCAGCCCTGTTTGGAAAGGTGGAGGTAGTACGCGTTTTGCTTGAAACAGGTAAACCTTATTTACAGGAAACACTAAACAAATATCCCTAATATTCCTATTCAGATGTATGCCTCCTCAAGTTTTAGTTATACAAATTACAGTTATCTTTCTCAGCCTTTGCAAATCTAATCAAGTGTACCTCTCCTTAAAACAGTGTTCTGTTAGAATAAGAAAATTACTACACACAGAGAAAAAAAAAAAAAGTTTTCACTAAGACTCAGAAATTCCTCATGTGACTCAGTGTATTCTGTACTGTATTCTGAGAATAAATGTATTCTGAGAACAAAATGACTACATAAAATTTTGTTATTCATGCTGAAAGACAGCCAAGAGTATTCTTTGAAATAGAAGCCAGAAGAATTGCATTTGTCCTGAAAGGACAGTTGAACAGAGATATAGAGTCCTGGCAAACCCATATAATAAGAGTTTCAGTATTGTTGCAGGTAAATTACTCATCTCAACAACTGTCTTCTCAGATAAGTGTGAAGACCAGTAAAAATGAAAATATCTAGAAATTGCTTCTCTGAGATATGTGAACTTCCGTTACACTGAGGGATCTAATTGATCTTGATTTTCAGTGCTTGTGGGGCTATATATTGCAAAAGACGGTATAGTGTCCTACACACAGCTCCTCCTCGGAACCTCAGCTACTGAATACTTGATCTGAGATCTGTTTTCAGATAAAAAGTTCCTTCTAACATGCTTTCCGATTTGGATGAATAGCAAGTAGGCAGA
Organism: Apus apus; assembly: GCF_020740795.1. Taxonomy (NCBI): domain Eukaryota; kingdom Metazoa; phylum Chordata; class Aves; order Apodiformes; family Apodidae; genus Apus; species Apus apus. The sequence continues at coordinate 156,826,909 of NC_067282.1, forward strand.
AAGAGATATTTATCTGCCCTCAAAAAGGCAGGGCCTTTTTATATTAATTCACGTAAACTAGGAAGAAGAACATCACACAAATGCAGGAAGCCCTTAGACCACAGATAAGAATATCTCTTACAGATTAGTACACAATATATCCTCTACCAGAGTACAACTGTACAAGACAGTGGAGTGGAATCTTCACTGGGAACTCCTTCAATGCCAAGTGCTCTGCACTTCTGCAACACTCCCTACCTTCTTCCTTTTTTACCTAACCATCTCCTTTTCTCTAGTTCTGCTTCAAAAAAGACTCAGAAGATATTATAAAAAACCTGCTGCAAAGGAAAGGTGTAAGTTGGTGTCTCTGGACTCTGAAAATCAGTTGTCACTGCTAATTAGCCCAGCAATATTTTAACTTTATTTTCAGTGAGAAAACTAGTATGTCTTTCTCACAAAACAAATTAGGAAACCCTCCATTTGGTCAAGAAATAACAGTAACTGCAGCCTTTTCTGGTGAGCAGAGAAATCCTTCCATGCTTCCAAAACATCCTTATAAGTCCTGCTTCCACTGATTTCCTCTACTCACTGTCCCAAGAGGAATCTCATTGTGTTTGTTAGCATCTTTCTTGCCTTTATTTTTTACAAAAGTGTATCTAAACTAAAAAAACAGCTTCAGTCTTCTACCGTAAGGCAAACATTTCCAAAGTAGCCCCTACAAAGCAAAGGTGGAGAGTCATGCAGTGTCATGTGCAAGTTCTTGGAGACCCATCCAGGTTAAGCCTCAAACTTATTTATGGCTTCATTCAGAGATTAACCCAACCAATTACTCTGTCAAACAGTCTGCACAGTCTGTGAGGAAATGCTCTGGCTATTTGTGTGGCCCTTATACGACATATGGGTATTTCAGTCTACTCAGAGCATGAATTTCGAACACATTGCCATGAAGTACAAAACTCTTAAGCTTAATAACTTTTTTCTGTATTGCTCCCAAGCCACATACTAGTACTATGCAGAAAATCCCCAATGAATCAGAGCAGTTTGGGGGGAATTAGAACCCAGGAATGTAAGAAAAACCATCAGAGAAGATCTTTATTTTATAAAATACTATTTTTGGGATGGTTGTTTCTTAGGAACAGTCTGTTAAAGTAATCCCAAGTTTTGTTTAAGAAGCTTACTTTATATCCACATGAGTTACAGAAAGATAAAAACCACCCATGTCAGCATGTGAATTTTAGGCTACTCAAGCTTTAAACAGAAATGGATGCTGTATTTGAACTATAGCACAGCTGTTAATCTGCTACAGTTGTAAAACCGCCTGCATTCAATTTGCCAGATAATTGAGTCTGATTTACCACATTTGTAATCAGAAGTGCTTAGGGTTAAAAATTCCACCACAGATCATTTTCTTTTTCAGGAATTGATACCAACATAAAGGACAGTCTGGGCAGAACGGTTTTAGATATTCTTAAAGAGCATCCATCTCAGCAGTCACTCCAAATTGTGGCTCTACTTCAAGGTAAGTCATATTCAGCTATACACTTGTTAGACATAACAGAAATAGCATGGAGGAGTATTAAGATATATGGTAATATCTACTTGTTAAAGGTTTCATTATACAAAATTTAGTCCTTCAAATTAAAAAAGACAAAATTGTTTGCTAGATACCCAAAAATAAATGGTTGAATATCTGAGTTTCAGAGTAAACCCTTTCTTTTTTTTCTGACCATAGACACTAGCATGGTGTGTCACTTGTAGCTATTCTTTGTACATTCTTCATTACAAAAGAACATATTATAATATTCCACTGTAGTTCTATTAAATTGTGATGATGAGCTACAATTGAAAGGCTTTATTAATTCATAAATAGCAAGTATGACTGAAATGTTATAACACATTTTCAAAACATTTAATTACATCTTTCTCATTTTCCTTACATTAAAAAAAAAATTAAACCAGGCAGTAAGTCTTGTCATTATAGCAGAAACACTATAATTTTGTTATATATGTGTTTGTTTTCATTTATCATCTTACTTTCATGCTGTAAGATTGGTGGAACTCCATTGTTTACTTCAATTTTTTATGCTAGAAGATGGCAGTAAAGTGATGAAACATGAGCTGGTACATAACTCAATGTTAAACCTGATTCTTTCTCTTCCATGGAATTTGTTCCCTACATTTTCAGTTAGTCTTTCATTAACTGTGTTTCACAGAGGAGTTCCCTGCAGGTATTATTGCTGCATCTTTGCCTTTATTGATTATTCTCATCTTTAAATAAGCCATTTTAATCAGTTCAGTGTTGGTTCTACATATGAACTAGCTCATGCTTCAGTCTCCCGCATAACTGTATTTCATAAGAACATTTCACAGAGAAAAAGAGGTTGTGTGGCCACACTGTGTCATTCAGGTGTTTTTTTTCTGAGTAACTGCCGAACTTATTAGCCAGTTTCGGTACAGTTTTCCAGTGAGATGATGGACCAGTGACACAAAGCTCCTATAAGTATAATGAAAATTTTGCAGACTGGAGAGGTATGCTCTTAAGGATCAGATTCATTATATAACTGAACTGAACAGCTTGCCTTGAGATCTCTCTCCCTCCTTATTTTCTCTCTCCCTTTCCTCCATTCTGCCTGCTTCCTCCTTCTCTGCTTCCAGCTACGTAGTTCCCTTTCCTGTTGCCTACATACAGGAGATTGCAAAATTATCTGTTTCAGTATAATGAACCAGTAATATATAAAATATATACTTTATTATATTACCTATATTTTCTAGTATGTAAATATAAGAAAAAATAAGATTACAACTATATGAATATACATTTGTTTGTTTTAATGAACTTGCCTCCTATGTGATTCAGATCCCAGAGTTAGCTCTGTCCCAGGTAACTGGCAGAAATGTGCATCAAAAAGTGCAGAGGAAGATATGGGTGAATGAAGTATGACCTCCCCCCTATCAGCAGAAGGGAGCTCTTAAGCTTGCTTCAGACTGTATGGTGAAACTTCAGTCTTTATATTCTCACTAAGCTGCAGAATGAACATACCACTGGGCAGAGGAAAAGGGGGTTAATATAACACTGAAACTTCTTCAGTGGCAGGAAAAGAGTCTGTCAGAGCTTTCACTTTCTTAGACATCCAAATCAATCATCCTTCAAATATTAACCTAAGTTTCATTATAAAGTCCCATCACCAATTAAGCTAACTTACATTTTGTATCTGCATTATTGCATTTTTCTCCTTAGCATGATCTTGCAGACCCAACCTCATTGAGGAACAAAGTACTTCAAAGTACCCTTGCTCTATGAAAAACAGAACACCCAAATCCCTCTCAAAGGTTTGTCACATTGATGGATCATTATCTGTCCTTAGTTTTTACCACAAAAAAAAAAAAGAAAATTGTCACTTTTGAGGCTTTTTGGTACTTTGACATGTGATCTTTTTCACATGTCTGCCTTAAAAATAAAAAGATTACTGCTTAATAGTTTCAGCTCATTTTAGTATGACCAAACTGTGCTTGTAATGAGCAACTGCTTATTTTAGCTCTGTCTGCCTCATAGTGAAAAGTGATGTGCAAGGACAAAAGATGTTTAAAAGAGCCACTCTGAGTCTTAAAAAAAACTTGAGAAGCCCCCTCAGAATTCCCCTGTGGAACCCACTGAGATTCTTTTTCATCAGCAAAGAGTTCACTGAAGCTTTACTTGTCAATGTTAAAATTTGAACTGTGAGCTGAGGTTGAAAAATAAAATCAGGAGGGGCAAGATTCCGTACTAGCACTGCTGATGATACAATAGAGGCACCCTCCTCTAAAAAGTCAGTCGAGTATCCTCTTCACTGGAGTTTGTGCATTTATCCTGTTGTAGCTAAAAAATCAGGGAAGCACTGGGATTTGGGGAAACCTGAACATACTGTAATTGAGTTTGACACCAGTGGGTAATGAATTCCATGCAAAGAAAGGGCAATTGCTGAGGGAGAGTTGGTGGTTTCCAAATACGTTCCTGTTAAAGCTTCTGTCTTCAGCTGATCTTCTAGCGAAGCTTTTATGGCTCCTCCATGTAGATTTACGGAGAAAAGAAAGCAAATGAACGTGTCAGGCAATTGCTGACCAGTTTTTGTAAGTTTCTTCCTGTTTTTTTTTGTTGTTGTGTTTTTTGTTTGGTGGTTTATTTGGGGTTTTTTTTGGTGTGTTTTGGGTTATTTTGGTGGTGTGGTTTTTTTCTTTACACAGACGCAATGGCATTGAATTGACTCTTTCACCTTATTGCCAGGATCGAGTAAGATTTTCATCACCTAGCATTCTCATTTTTACCATTTCCCCCCTGAATTCTTATGAGTGTTACTGTACACTTTATAGTACTAACCTAGCATAATATTTGTCCTTGCCACAAGGTATTAGCTTTCAAAATATAAAACTATGGCTGGAAGATGCATATCAAGAGACTGGCAGAAACAAAGAGTGAAATAATGTGACTGGTGCTACTGGTGGGCATGATAAGTAGCATGCTGTCTTATATGCAGAGAGGTAACTGTGTTGTAAGACAGGTTTTGGAGGACAAGTATTTTGTTTTGAGGATATTTATGAGAATCTTCTTTGAAGGAAAAAAAAGTAAGTTATGGCTTTAGAAGAAATTTATGGAGGCAGTAATACTAAATCCATTCACCTGATACTAAAATGTGCAGGACTGCTAGCCTCCTGGAAATGAGGCCTTCAGAGTTTATGAATCGTTGGTAGAAGTTTCTATTGCTGTTCTTCCTTTTTTTAAAGCATATTTAAATACCTGATTTTTAGAGATTATAGGTTAAAAAGAAGCAAAATATTTTATCAGTGAGGTTTTAGAAGTGATCCTACTGGTCTTGTGATTTTTACATCTTTTCTCACTATCCTGAGAAAACAGTGGTCGAAGTTTCTGCAAAAAAATTTTTGTGTGTGTTTGCAAAGTCTGATGTCTTTGTGGAGATTTTGGTGGTTACCTGACAGAAGGAAGATAAATAACATGCTTGGAGAGCAATGTGAAAAAAGTGATTAAACTGTACACCACCTGAATGTCTTTTTTTACTGCCTGTTAATTACAGATGGAATTATTAGAAATGACAGTTGATGTTTTAATTCTTTGTCACTTATATATATCCCATCATTTTCTGTGTCTTGCTCAGGTCTGAGTTGCACTGACCTAAACTAAAAAGACTTACTACAGTTTAGATTCTTGATGTGGTAATGAAGAAATAGCTGCCTCGGCATTATGTACTCAAAGAGTGGAGAATTAGAATAATGTGCCAAATAAGGCCAGTCTACTGGATGTGTTTCAGGGATGTAGGGAAACAACAACATTCAGTATTGAAGCAGTTAATGGTTTTGGCACTTAGGGCTTTATAATTAGGCACTGGAGATAAAAGGGATGTTGCCAAGCCTAGTAGGCCTAAAATTAAACCGACCAGCTGTGTTTTAGTTTTAGCACATGTGAACGTGACGCAGGTGCATTCTATACCATCTTTCAACTCTTTCTCCACAGCCCACTATGCTCTCTATTAGTATCTTGCTCTTTTTCTATTTCTGGAAGCAGAATTCTTAGTAAGAAAAAAAGGAGGTAGTAGATAAACAGATGAAAAAATGACACGAGCCCTGGGAAGGCACAAAAAGCTCTTCTGTATAGACAGCATGGAGCAAGACGTAACAGAAAGCTGTTTCCTCTCTCTTCTGCTGTAGTTGCTTAAGAACCTAACATTGTTTGTACATGTTACCAAATTATTCCTAATGGAAAATGCATAAGCAGCTGCAGAACCAGGACTTCTTTCTTCTCCCCTCTGCTTAAATAGTTTTGGTGTCAGCACATGCTTTCTTTAAGTAGATCTTCCATTCCCCTCCAGCCTCACTGGAAGAACAGAATAGGTTTTCAGTCAAGGAAGAATTTAATTTCAGCTAGTGAATTGAAGAGAACTGGGATCTCACTCTTCCTTTGGCTTTGTTTCTGTTTGTTTCTTTTTTGTTGGTTGGTTGTTGGGGTTTTTTTTTGCTGTTGGTGGTGGTGGTTTTGGTTTTTTGGGGTTGTTTTTTTTTTGGTTGTTTTTTTGGGGGGGGAAGTATCTTGGTTTCTTTTATAGGATATTGTGTAAAAGCTGTAGAGTATTAAATGTTTATGAATTCATTTAACTGCTGTTGTTATGGGGACTTAAAAGTTTCGCTGAACCCCTACCTATTTCAGAATCATAGTAGTACTTGAGAGCTTGCTTCCATTTATCTTCCCTGATAACATGCACAAAAATTCCCCTATGTGCCTTTAACTTAATCCTCTACTTATTTCAGATTTCTCTGAGATTAAGTCAAACTTGAATAATTCAGAATTGTCCTCCGAAATTTAGGATACTGAAGTCAGCCCAGCCTCCATCTCAGCTCGTCTGTCACCTTAGCACACCTGTTACCAGTTGGTTTTCTGTAACTGCTCCAGCTGCAAAAGAAGAGAATTTGGGCTGTAAAGCCTCAGGTGGGCTGGGGATCACTCCTTCCCAGAGGAGCAAATGAGCTGTTTCAGAAAGAGTTTTTAGAGATCTAATGGGTGGGGGCAGGACTAAATAGAGCTGCAGGATTCTCAGCCAGTTTTGAGGAGTGCCCTGAGGAGAGCAGAGGGAGTTCTGAAGATTGCTGCCCTTAAAGAAGGCATGTAGGGAAGAAGAGAGGATCCCCCTTCAGGAGTATGGGCTGTGTAAAGGGAATGGTTTTTAAGCCTCCTCTAAGTTTAAATCTTCCTTTGACCTAGTTACTTAAAGAGTCTCCTGTTTGAAAAGGTGAGTGTTCAGATTTTTATTTTATTCAGACTTTGTCTTTTTTAGAGTTTAGAAAGCCTTTTGGTCTCCTTAGGGTATGTCACTCTAGGGAGGAACTCTATGTTAATCCATCCCATGGCATTGCAAAGTAGGGTCTCAAAATGGAAGGAATGGAGCTCATACTTAATTTAAGAAAAAAAAGTGTGGGATTACTAGGGCCCCCTGCTTTCCCCCCCCCCCCCCCCCCCCCCCCCATTTAAAAAGAAAAATATTAAGTACTCTGAGACTAATGTAGCCATTAATCTAAAAGCTAAGGTTTATAATAAGGCAAAAATCTTGACCCTCTCACCTCTCTGAGGAATTAGGACCTGGAGGAGATTAAGTTAAAGCTACCTGTGCTCTACAGCCTGAGTTTTTACTGCTCCTGGAAGTTCAGCAGCAGCAGCTCCAGCTGAATTGGGCCATGTTCTCTTTCTGGCTGGCCTTGCTGGCTCTGGCAACTCTGGGGAGAGGCAGCTGTGTTTCCCTACGGACTTGCTAATGCTTTCCCTTCTGCTTGGCTTTGGCCTAACCAGTGTTAGAGAAACAGAAAGAGTGGGAGTTCCATCACTTTGAACTCTCCTGTCCTTGTTACCTTCTTGAGTGCATGCTCCCCGCTGATCTTATTTCTACTGCTATGCCACCACTTGTATGCTATTGTTTTTTGTGCACATGACCTATTTAGATTGAGTGTGGCTATGTTAAAATCAGGTAAATGTAGAAAAGAATGCTTAGCAAACAAAAGTTTTTGAGATTATTAGTATTAATCCTCACTGAAATGTAATCTGCCATTTGTGTCAACAGAAGTAAAATACTGCACTTTTCCCAAAGCATCATGGTGAGGAAACATCTTGGAAGGGTGTATTAATGTATGCTTCCTTCACTCCTTGCATGCTAGTCATGACAGCTAGTTATGTCTTTGAAACATGGAACAGGATGACAGTAAGCTGGTGAAGACACTGTTACGAATCTGACAGGTCATGTCCAAAACAGCATTTACTCTCCTCTATTGTAGGAATGACAGGCTTTTCTCTGAACTCAGACCACAGTTGGGAAAACTCTTCTAGTCATTAAGTGCTATAATAGACTATGCTTGGTTTGTTGTTTGTTTTGGGGTTTTTGTTTTTGTTTTGTTTTTTTTGAGGCAAATTATAGAAACCAGAGAAGCCTCTCAAGTAAACCATAGTCAGAACAGCTGAAGGTGACATTATAATATTTTTCAGTACATTTGGGCAGGCTGTGTAAATTGATTTCTACCCGGCTGCATGTGCATACAATTAATTTGCTGACATACTTTGGCTCTTGACATAGATGGCCTGTTTTGTGTCTGTTTCATTGATGTGGCTAAGTGGGTGCTTTAACTACAAGCCTCTCACAACTGAGTGCATGTCTTTACTTGTCTTGTACATATCAGGTAGAATTTTCAGTAGTTTAAAACCAAGTTAGAAGTAGAAGTCCCCTAGAAGGACAAAGTTTTAAAAGTTGCATTCTTAGAAGAATGGTACACTGTTGGCCTGTTATAAACCTTTGCACCATGCCTTGTGCTGAGCCTTTTGTAGAGATTTTCTGGAAGGATCTCTGCAGTTTCTAAGGTAAGTATATATGAGACTTAAGTTGAGCTTGGAATTTCCTCCTCAGAACTAACCTCCAGGTAAGTGCATTGGTCTGAAAATGGAGTCTGACAAAGAATAAAATTAGAGTATTATTTTAAAACCGCAGTCTTACATGAATAATGGACAGCAAGGTTAAAGTCCTTCACAATTTCCCCTGCATTTCCTAATAACATCTGTACTGATGCAATAATTTCAACACTCACACCTGGTAGAACTTAATTTTATGTTTACTTTTGGATGGTTGCACAATAATAAAAAAAACTCATGCCTGAAAATATTTGCTTTTTTCTTTTATTTTTCTTTGGGTCTAGCTTCCTTTTTATTTTTCTTCCATCTTGCACATTAACTTGACAAATAAGATAGCTGACAGAGCTGGAAAACATTCCAGAGCTTTTTATCAAGCTGCTTGTTTTCTCATGGTCTCTTCACAGAATCACAGAATTACAGAATTGTCAGAGTTGGAAGGGACCTCTAAAGATCATTAATCCAACTCCCCTACTAAAGCAGAATCACTTAGAGCACATTACTCAGGACTGCATCCAGGTGGGTTCTGAATATCTCCAGAGACGGAGACTCCACAACCACCCTGGGCAGCCTGTTCCAGTGCTCTGTCCCCCTCACTATAAAGAAGTTCTTTCTCATATTTAAATAGGACTTCCTATGTTCCAGCTTGTGCCCATTGCTCCTCATCCTGTCACTGGGAACTACTGAAGAGTCTAGCTCCATCCTCCTTGCACCCAGCCTTTAGATATTTGTAGCCATTAATAAGGTCTCCTCTAAGCCTTCTTCTCCAGGCTAAAGAATCCCAGCTCTCTCATCATGGAGATGCTCCAATCCCCCAGTCATCTTTGTTGACCTCCACTGGTCCCTCTCTAGTAGTTCCCCATCTCTCTTGAATTGGGGAGCCCAGAACTGAACACAGTATTCCAGATGTGGCCCCACCAGAGCAGAGCAGAATAGAGGAGGAGGATGACCACTCTTGACCTTCTGGCCACACTCTTCCTTATGCACCCCAGGATTCCATTTGCCCTCTTGGTGGCAAGGGCACATTACTGGCTCATGGATAATTTACTGTCTACCAGGACTCCCAGATCTTGCTTGCTTGCAGCACTACACACACACAGCCCCAAAAAAACACACACAAAAATGAAGTGCCTCTTTCATATGAAGAAATATATGACAGATTATCCAAGGGACCATTGCCAGCCATCAGACTTAATATCTGACATTTCCAAATCATACATTCTTTATAAAAACCTGACAACTTGCAAAGTATTCTGAAACTGTGAGCTGTTCTCTGCCACTTCCAATTTCATTTTCTCACATGTTTATCTTATCACAGATTGTATTTGGGGTTTGGGATTTGTTATTTAATCAGGAAAAACAGCAAGCTAAACAAGTGCATTGTAGACATTAGAAATTAAATCAAGGTGATTTCACTTCCCAGAAACTCTTTAGTCCTTCAGTGTGACACTGATTAAAGCAGTTATTGTAGTTTTTGTGCTTGTTGCAATAAGTACTATTGTGGTTACTCTCTGTTACCAAAAATTTTAAGAGGAAAAGCTCAGGAACTTTACAGCACTGTGTTTTAGACTTCTATTTTTAACTAAACTTTTGAATCATTCAACAGTAATAATATAATGGAACAGTTACAGAGAGATTTCAAGAAGACAGGAAGAACACAACACAACTCATTACTCCTAAAATGAGATTTCTGCAGCAGTGTCAGCAGATGAAAGAATTATAGAATCATAGAATCCTAGGGGTTGGAAGGGACCTCGAAAGATCATCTAGTCCAACCCCCCTGCCAGAGCAGGGTCACCTAGAGTACATCACATAGGAACGCATCCAGGTGGGTTTTGAATGTCTCCAGTGAAGGAGACTCCACAACCTCTCTGGGCAGCCTGTTCCAGTGCTCTGTCACTCTCACAGTAAAAAAAATTTTTCAGATATTCACCTTGAACCTCCTATGCTCCAATTTACACCCATTACCCCTTGTCCTATCACTGGTCAACACTGAGAAGAGCCTAACTCCATCTCCCTGACACTCACCCCTTACATATTTGTAAACATTGATGAGGTCACCCCTCAGCCTCCTTTTCTCCAAGCTAAAGAGACCCAGCTCCCTCAGCCTTTCCTTATAAGGGAGATGTTCCACTCCCTTAATCATCTTTGTGGCTCTGCGCTGGACTCTTTCCAGCAGTTCCCTGTCCTTCTTGAACTGAGGGGTCCAGAACTGGACACAATACTCCAGATGCGGCCTCGCCAATGCAGAATAGAGGGGGAGGAGAACCTCTCTTGACCGACTAACCACACCCTTTCTAATGCACCCTAAGAACTAAGAACTGGCCATGATAGTGTTTTATAATACTTTCAATAAATGATTGCTTTGCAGCAGTGTTTATGAATCATTGCAAGGTTGTGATATAAAAAATGGGAAAGGCTTTAATGAAAAAAGAAGTAGCAAATATAATTTTGATTGGAGTAAACCCCTTTTAATACAGGAGTTTAAGTGTATGTGTATCTTTAAATTGCAGAGTATATGGAAACAGGAAATGCAAGTATTTCAGAGGAACGCCCACTGGAATGCTCAGAACATCAGTCTTGCGTTTTGTCCCCAGAAGTTCCTCCATCTCCAAAGGCTAAAAGTAAATACTTGTACTCTGTGCATACAGAAGCTGTACTGAACTTCTCTTTAATATTAAAATTATATTGCTAACACATGCATACGAACACACAAAATAAACAAGAGAGATTAAGGAAGTTATTGATATTGAGAAGTGATTTTCCACGATGAATTATCTGTCTGGACTGCATACACTGTAATCCATGTCATATAAGAAAGCAAAGATGTGTACTCTCAGAAAGGACAAGTCAGTGATGGATTATAATGTATTATATTATTTGACCTTAGATATTTTTAATTTATCTGACCTTAAACACTTTGTAATATATTTTGTAATATCCTTAAGTAAAACAAAAGGTTATTAGATACATCAAAGTAGTCTGCAGACATTGTTCATGTTAAGGATTGAATTTGCTTTAGCTTTCCAAGTGAGTACCTCTTCTGATTGTATTACGTTTGGATGCCTCTTTCAACAATTGTGTGTACTCCTTTTTATCTTCTAGCATATTTTTCATATGCTGTGACTATCACTGTTGTGTGCATGTGTTTTCATCTTGCACTTGGATTCACCCTTTACACACCACAGCCACTTAAATTTCGCATTTCCGAAGTGTGGTGTCGTCCTGCTTCTTCCAAACCTGACTTCTGCCTTCTCTAATCATCCAAAGTAAATTTAATTGACTGCTGGCAAATAACTAAGCCTCTTTTTTTTGTTTTTGTTTCATGGGTTTGTTTTTGGTTTTGTTTTTTTGGGTTGTTGGTTTGGTTTGGTTTTTTTAAACACCTTTTACAGGGGAAGTTTTCATTCTTGAGAAAACTGAGTTTACTGCTGCCCACAAGATTATAATCTTTGTGGTGATAGTAAACAAATGCTCTGGTTCCATTCATGTTTCCCATTGGGGTACTTAGCAGGCATGTGGTATATGAAGATAAGTAGCTCCTCTGAGATTAGTAAAATCATAAAGTCAACTGCCCTGTGCAATGGAAATGTCTGTCTCAAAACTGAGTAGTAAATATTTTTGAAGTATGTTTTATTTCTTAACAATAAGGTCATGATCTCACATGCCTTGTTTCCACTTTCAAGGCATAAATACTGTAAAATGTGCTATCTGGCTTTTGCTTGTCCATTGTGTAATTTGATTCTACAGTAAAGAAATTGTACTTGATTATGCTTCCCATCCATCTGCCATTCTCTGACAATCTAATTTCAAATAATTTAAAACAAATTTAGAAGAGGGATAGTAGTATCAGCTACCTTTCAGTGACTGTCATGAAAATCCATAGCTAGATAGAGGGGAGAGACCTTAATTAGTACCTGCACTGAAAGAAATAGGCAATATTTGTCTTTTATGTCTTTGTCCTGGCAGCAATCAACCAGCTACTGAGTGTATACTTTCAGGTCAGTCAGCACCCTTGCACTTCCAGTTTTGTCACACAGAACTCATTCTTGCCCAGTAAGAAATATTGCAGGCCATATGTAGGAGACAATGGGATTATGAACATAAATCTGTAAGAAACCGTAGTCTGTTTCTTTTTTAGGGCACTTTATCATGGTTTTTAGAATAGTTACTAATATTTAGGGATTTTGCTTTCTATTTTTGCAGAAAAAATGTTTTTGGCTTGGAAAATTTCAGTCATAACTGGCCACAGTTGTAATTCTAAAAATATTTTTAGGTTATTTATGTTTGCCTAAGATAACAAACAGTGACTAGGAAGAAATATGACACAAAAAGAGCTCTAGACCAAGCAGATACAATCTTAACCACAGCTTCTTCAGTTACATGAATTTACACTTGTGCATTTATGTATTCTGAGCTTAATATGCTCACTCTGGTTTTCCTTTTCAGCATTTTTTTTTCCCAAAGATGAACTAAAATAGAATAAATTTTGTATTTTAACAAGTCTAAGGACTATAGCTGGCAACAATATGACTCTTGTAAACCTAGTAATGAGAAAGGGTTTCTTTTTTGCCCCTTGAAAAACTTGGCCTTCATTGCTGTTACTGAAGGTAGCTGTGTTACACATGCAATAGATTATCAGACCCTAATGCAGCTGTTCATAACAAGTTGCTTTTTACTCTGCAGCAATCTTGCTGCTGCCAATGAGCTATTTGCAAAAGGGTAGTACTCGGTGTGATTCTAATACTTACTACTAGTAGTACTTCTAGCAGTGGCCCACAGTTGGCATAGACATACAGAACCCATTGTCTTAGTATTTTGGTAGATTTCTTAACCTAATAATTTAATAAATTAAGCAGAAAACATGAAACACAGGTGCAGAAAGCACTAAACATGGGTTTCTGGTAGACTGCTGTAAGGAGGAATTTTTTAAACTTGTGGGTTTTGCCCGGTATATCCTTCCACCATTCCTTTTAATCCTGGGAAAGGAAGCAAGAAATTGTTTACAAAATATAGCTACTTTGATGGGACAGATGTGCATTCCTGAAAACTGTTCCAACCTAATTACAGTTTATGGAACCTACATAGTGCATTAATTGATCACAGCAGCAAACATTAACACAATGCAGAGTATGGGACACTGATTTTGTATGTTTGTAGAAACTTTCCTTTCCTGGATTAATCCATTCTGGGATATTTGCTATTTCTAGCCAATTTTCAGAGTTAGGAAGCAGAGAAAGGATAAGTATATATTGAAATTTATCCTAATTAAATGCAAGGTATAAGGGAATGCAGAAGTATTTAATTACCTACAGTGATTCCTATTCTGGAATGAGATGCCATTTTTTTTTAGGGGATAATTATGCATGAAGATCACTATTTAGATGATAAGGCATGGAAGATAACAGATACTCAATAAAATTCAAAGAATGTGCATTTCCTTTTTAGGCATAAATTACCCCTGGTATTCTAATGATTGACTAATGGTGTGTCTGTTTTTAAAGGTGAAGCTGTGACTGGAGAATTATCAAAGCTCTTAGATGAAATCAAATTGTGTCAAGAAAAGGAATACTCTTTTGAAGATCTGTCTCGTACAATATCAGACCATTATCTGGACAATTTTAGTAAAGTCTCAGAGGAAGAACTTATGACCAATGGAAGCCAAACCAAGCTTAACATAGTAAGTAAGATGGGATACAAAGACAATATATTCAGTTATATCTGCTTTATTTGTTTCACATTAAAGAAAGAAATAGTGCAGAAGTAACACATTATAATACATTTATCTGTCTGTTTTTTTTTTTTAAAAGGCATGTTTTCCTTACAGGTTTTATGTTCCCTGTATTTTACAAAGATTTTGCTTCCCACACCTCAGAATGGCTTTTTATGGCAGCATTAATATAACTAAAAGTTCAGGTTAATTGCTCCTTTTAGCAGGGGTAGTGCAACAATAGGGTTGTGGTTTTTTTTGAGAAATCAATTGAAATCAGTAAGCTCAATGCTATATCAAAGAATAAATGCTTGCAGAATCTGATCAGAAGTGCTCCCCCTAAAAGAAGCAGCTAAGCATCTTCATTTATGACTTTTCTACATTTTATTACTATATATAGCTTTCCCAATAGCCTAATGGTATTAGTGAGTCTCTAATACTGAAAATTGCAGTTGTGATTTTCAGTGATTTCCAACTACAGTTGAAGATATTACTTTATTCACAGGATTAGTAATAATGAAGTGTTCAAAGATTCTTTTTTGATGTGTATCGTAACCAGCCTTTATTTATTTATATATTTATTTTTAAAAAAAATTGAATTATCTTTCTCACTACGTAAGTAAATGGGATTGCCCAGGGAATAAAGCACAGAACAGAAGGAAAATGCTAAGTGCTAAATTTCAATTAGTGTTGCCTATAAGTTAAGAAAAATTATGCTCTCTTATGTGGTGAAAAATGGCAAGGACTTCTATGTTCTCAGTATTTCAATTATTTCAATATATGGGGACAGACTGAGATTTACAAAGATGGTTAGCTGTCCTAAAATGCAGTAGATACTTTTGTAAAGCCCTTCTAGATGTTTGAATTACTATGTACGTAATCCATATTGAAGTCAGTCTGAACAAGGTATTGATCCCATTTAAGCATTTTTATACATATTGCTGATGTTTTTCTGTATTTAGAGTAAACACAACTACACGGGCCTATATGGAGAGTACTATTTGCTGTGATGTGGGATTTTCCTGTTTATTCTAAAACATCCATTTTGGGTTTTAAGTGTTTTAAGGCCACTCAGTATTTTCAGTCTGGCTGCCTTGCATCAGGGAAGTTTTGACACACTGCCTTTCGTTTTGGCAGCATGTGGCCTTCCCTTGGTGTGTAGACTCCCTCTGTAGTGCATGGGTCATATGAAAACCTACATGTGCTGTAAGGAGCCATCAAAGAGTAATCAGGAAGAAGCACTAAGATGAAGAGATTTGTTTAGCTCTGAAAATGGGTATGAAGGTGAGTGCTGCCAAACTACTCTGGGTGCAGGACCTGCAAGCATCGTGATGGAGGAAGTGTGACAAGTAGGGTGATGATTGAAGAAACTTAAATGAGTATTCATGTATGTGAATGTGGGGATACAGAGAGAAAGAGAAGTGGAGACATATATAGATATGGAGAGTCAGAAATAAATTCCTTGGATATCTATTGAAGAGAGAGATTCTTAGAGATTCTTCTGACATTAGTCTTCTCATCCTTGGGAAGCTTTTGTAAAAAATCTCAATATACTAAGTGGGGTCTTCTCTGTTACTAATTTTTGACTGTGCCAATATGATCTCTGAAGAGATGGAAGAGCCAGGTCCCTTGTAATATGTCAGATGATGCCATTTCCTGGACAAATGTTTCCAGAGATGATGACTGGTGCAAGCTTTTCAAATTCTGTAGTCCAGTGATCTGAACAAGTTTCAAAACCCAAGCGCTGACACTCTGTGACTCTTAGGGAGATTCTGCAAAGGAACTGGCTGCCAGGAGACATTTGAATTTTTTTACTAATTCTATTTTTCAGAGAAATAGGAGGCCAAGACTAGGGAATTTCTGCATTGAACCGTAGCTTGTAGGTAAAAAACTTAGAGTAAGGCGCATCAGGAGCGAGCTCCTGAGGCTAACATGGTCGTGTGAAAGAGAGGAAGCATCAGGAAGTAGATTGCATTTAAAAACTGTTTTCAAGCAGCTGGCTCTTTTGAGGAGGGCCAAATCAGCTGTGGTGCTGCTCTGGCTAAATAAGGTATAGACTGATTCAGGACTGCAGAAAGGAATGTCTGTCTATCTAGGGTCTACAGCCTCGAATTCTTCCTTGAATGCCATCCTCTTTTGTTTGAAATGGCCTGGTTTTGTTTTGTGTAAGGGTAGTGGGGATGCCTGTTTTAATATGGTAACCTTATAGCAAAAGTCTTTGTCTGGAAAGTGGAAGAGAGGGGTTCAGTTCTCTCTATGGCATACGGGTGGCTTTTAACATCGCATTTGTAGTCTCCCAAATAAAATTATTGAGCATCAGCCTCCAGTTGATCCCTTCCAGTAGTCTTTCTAGATTTTACAACCACAGGAAAAACACCAGTGCAATCCTGAGAGCGGAACTTAGGAGTCCCTATTAACTAGCAAATTCTGTTCCTTTTCTGGCCTCAGGTGTCTTCTGTTGTTTGTTGCTCAGTGATAGAGCACCTGTGTAAAATACCACATTTTGTTTTGAAGAAACTGTTGGAACTCTAGTAGGCCAAGAACAGAACTGAATACGTTCTTCACATTTGCTGAATTATTAGACAGCTCGCCAACCTCTTAGCAAGTTGTTCTGGTATGTCTGGACTAATGGACTTCCTTTTTTTATCAAGTTTTTCATTGAAAACGCTATGCATTTTATTCCTTGATATGTTTCTGTTGACTAGGTGTGTGAGGTGTGATGTAAAGTATTATCACAACCAGAGGTTTATGTACTTATTTTAAATTAAAATAGGAAGCAGAGTTTGCGCAGCTCTCAGGTTAGGTGAAACTGAAGAAACTTTCTGGATGAAAGTTTAGTCACCTTAATTCCAAATTACTAGTCAGATCTGTATTGACTCTTAAGTTTCCTCAGAATGTGGAAGAGGTTAATAGGAAAATCGAAGGGCAGGATATTAGGGACTGGAAGGCATTAACATCTGTGAGGGTGGGGGTGCAATGAAGCAGTAAGTAAAAGCAAAGAGAATAAGAAAAGACACCACAGTGTAGATGTGAATAGGAATGGATCTGGAGATGAGTAAACGTGTCCTCATAGCACACATGCATTTCAAACGCTTAAAGGGAAACCTGGAAAATTTCTAGGTTCCTGAAAAGCAGACTGTGTTAGCTTCCTGAATGAGGAGAGCAGGTAATGAAGAGGATGAAAATTGTGAATGCTTGTTTACTGAATAGCACAAAGTCAGATGAGAATAAGTTAATGTGATCTTTTGTGTGAAGAGTACATTATAATGAGTCAAGAAATTCAGGTTAAAGCTACACTGAAATCTTAATTTCAGTGCTTGATTTTGCAACTCTGGCTATGTTTTTTATGAGCTGTGATGTAAAATATCAGTTAAATGTTTCTGAGTCCATCTTCACCAGTCATGTATATTATAAACTATCAGACAATGCCCTGTTTGTTGTCTCCACAAAGTTAAAGGCCATATTGACCATAATTTTGCCACTGGAAATGCGGGCTATTATGCTGCTTCAGAGAGAGTTCCACTTTAGTTGGCATTCCTAATTTTTCTGAAATGTTTGTATGCTGTGTTGGGTTGATGCTGGATTCATAGATTTTTACTCCCAGTTCATTTCTGCCTTTCTTCCACCCCATTTTAGTCATCATGATTTGAATATGCTCTGTAGTTCCCCTGTGCATGCAAAGGCATAGAAAGCCCTGGTAGCTGGGAAAGCTTTATTCTCATGCATGGTTCAGTGCTGACATACTGCAGTTTTACTCTTTCCTAAGTGCAAAACTTCCACTCCAAATAACTAGGATTTGATTGTTCAGCAAGTCAGGAAAGGAGCTGTGCTTCAAAACTTGTTCCAGAAAATATGCAGTGGAAAAAGATGTAGTAGAATCCTTTATCGTATTAGTTAACTTAAGGGTTTCATGTTAAAAACTAAGCTGTCTTAAGTATAACTGCTAGCAAAATCAGCTTTTGACAATACCTTACAGTAGTTTCAGGGTGGTTTGGTTTTATTTTTTAAGTATAATTAAAAAAAAAAATATTTTCCAATAGATGGCAGTCTGGCTCAGTAATTTCAAGAACAAAAGCAGCCATTTTATGAGAGTTTTCCAATCTTTTTCATTGCTGCATTAAAGCCATGCATTTTTTACACAGTTGATAGTGCAAATTGCTTTAAAAAATCCACCTGTAATTTTTACAAGAGGAAAATTTATTGAACATCATGGTTTACGTTTAAACTACAAACTAAAATATCGGGGCTAAGTTTAGAGGTTACACATCAAGTGTATATCAAACAATCTGTGAATTCAAGAGCAAGTAAGAAAATTTAAATAGACGTAACTTGCAAAGCAGGGATCTACAAAAATAAAGTGTGTAAGGAAAATGAACCGAAGAATGTCAGTGTGTATATTGTGAGGAATCTTCTTGAGCTCCTGCAAGTAAATTGCTTTAATTTATATTACTCTGCCCTTGCAGTACAAACTAAATCATTGCCGATTTCTTGTCAGGCTTGAGGTTCCTGTGTGTATATTCATGTGAGAACAAATTATTCTGAATGTAATATTGAAGCTAGAAATGTGCTGGATTGGTTGCAATGTATTTGTTCATTGTGTTCTTACTTAAAGACAGAAAAGAGAGATATAGGCTTTATGCCCATGTAAGAAAAGTTCCTGTGGATACCAGAGAATGATGTTACTTTTAATTTGCTTTGGACAGCCTGAGATTGCAACACAAAAAAATGGGGTATTAAGAACTTCTGCACTTCCATATGTGTATATGAGTATATATTTCTATTTGCAAGATGTCTATATTGGATGCAATACATAGCTATCTTTTCCTATCATAAATTTGATAATTTATTTTAATGATTTTTTCTTCAAATTGACTCTTAAAAGAGGTTTTTATCATTCTGTGTTCAAAAATTTATTATATATTTCCAATCCTTCCTCAAGAATGATTTTGAGAAGTGCTGTTTTCTTTTCACTTAGAACATCATGAGAATTTTTAAACTAAAACTAATTTCAAAATAATAAAAATCTGCCATAAACACTTGATAAAACTGAAGCTCTAAATTGAAGTATTTTCTTCAGATCAGTCCCCTTTAATCTTGTGTAGTAGGTGGTTGCTTGCAGTGTTTGCTTTTACATTTATGCTATTGCCTTCAGAAGCCTAGTACAAAAACTACATTATTGATTTGCAAGTGCAAATTCAGTCTCTTGCTGTCCTTGGGTATGTGACATGACTTTAGATTAAAGATGATGTAGTTCCTGAAAGTGCTTTTGTGCTGTTAACAGCCGGGTATACATTAAAGGAATTTACTTAATTGCCTAGAATAGATACTGAGAAACTTATAAGATGCCCTTTTTTTTTTTTTTCTTACAGAATAAAATTGAAGATAGTAAAAACATGTAGAATTATACTGACTGCACTACAGAGGGATTTCACAGAAGTGGCAGCAGTATATCTAATTAATTTTTCTGTGGTTATATAATTGATAATAAAGGCTGGCAGCAGTAATTTAAATTTAAACATGAAGAAAGGTTCTGTGTAGTCTCAGGGAAAAGCTTGGGTTTTCATCACAGGCATAGAAATGTCAATTTCTGATTGCTTCTGTCATTCAGAAAAGGAAGTTGATACTTACATGTATTAAGAGAGTGAAAAATAAAACAAAATAAAACTTTAAATCATCTTCTATTAACATTGTTGAAAACAGTGATGCCACATATTCAAATAGATTTGCTTTTTGCTCTTGCATCAGAAAATCAAGAAGATGAGGGTATATAAAGGCAGTAAAACTATGATCATGTTTGATTTGTGTCTAAGAGGAGATTTGAAAGGATAGAATTGTGTTTTTGAAAGAAGATGGTTAAGAATGAATATATTAATGGTAAATACATTTTATGCTTGGTCCTTTGGAAGTCAGTTATTCTTATTTCTTTAAGGCAAAGAAAAATGATTTTTAATGAAAAGCTCACATACTTTTTTTTCCCCTTTTACAAGGTAATAAACACTGGAATTTGTTGAAAAACACTGAGGTAAAAATATTAATGAGTAGTGCTGATTTTTTTTTTTTTTTTACACAACATTTAAATAGCTAATGATTGGTCTGAAATCTTATGATGTCTACAAGGAACAAATGTACTGGAGTAAAATGTTTACTGCCTTGGATCAAAAGTGGTAGCCTATAACAATATCATACACTTGCATAAAGGCATTATTGAGAGAGTGAGACAAAATTCCACATGACAATGATAAGCAAACCAGAGTTATGTACAATGGCTGACTAATTAGGATACATTAAAAACACATTCAAGAACAATTTGATTTACTTATTCATTAGGGAATAGTAAGACAATCAGACCTGATTGTTTGGGTCTCCATGGAGAGAAACCAAGAAATTTTAAATAATTTAATATAGCAATATTTATTTAACTTGATATTGCAGCTCCCTTGAATTTTGCAGAATTTGTGGTGGTAAGAAAAAAAGATAATTGTACTGAGGGTTAGTGTTTGGAATATTGTTGTGTTACTGAATTCCCCTTTTATAATAGTAATAGATAATTTATGCATTGCTAAATTTTGACATTGCAGTAATTTTGTGCTATATTGTACTTTAACTCTTAGACCTAGTTCAGTTATGAACCTCATTTTACAAGCAAATACTGACTCTATTTCTGTGGGAAATAAAATTATGAAGGACATCTCTCCCAGGATACATAAACCTTATGTTTTAAGATTCCCTTGTGGCAAAAGTCTACCCACTCTCTGAAGATTATATAACTTGAAAAATTGTTTTTAAAAGCTACCACCCAACTAAAACCCATCTGTTAGTCCCAGTTTCTAAGGCACACAGTGGTATTTCCCACTGAGAAGAACTATTGTTGCTATTATTTTTGTCTTTAGGCATTTATAGTGTGACACTGAGTAGCAAACATCCACTTGGTCAGTATAGAATAATATGTTTGCTATAAGCTACTTCACAAAATTATTTCTAAATTATCTCTAAACATGAGGTGATTGTTACAAAGGAGCAGAGTGAAATATACCAACTTCATATGAATTTTTGTTCCTTCTCTTAGCTAATTTATCTAGGCAAGAGAAGTCCAGACATTTTTAGTGTATCCTTTCCTAACCTTTCTACACTTGCTAAAATAGGTTGTTTTTTTTTTATCTATAGGTTACACTGTGCTTCAGTACAGTGTTGTAAAGATTTCTGTGGTAGAGGTATCCTGACAGCAGCTGTGTGGCATGCTCACACAATAATTTGCTTCACAGCCAGCTAAATTGGCCTGCAGCTCCCTGCTGCTGAGATCTGGTAGAAGTATTGCAAGACAGTCTTCCAGCACACATAGATGCATCCTGTGAGACAGTCAGCGCTTCTTTAAGAATATAAAATACAAAAACATGACAACACTAAGCATGACTTAAACTACATGGAGTAAAGTATACCTAGGGGAAGGTGCTGGTCAAGCCACCAGTTCATGTAATCTGTGTTAAAAAGTACCTTCTCCTTTTTCACTAGAATGACCTTTTGGAATTTTTAACTTGTCTGTCTAATTCCGTATGTGTGTGGCAGATTCCTTGACCATCAGATACTTGCAGCAAAATAACTTACAAACAAACCAGTCTCTCTGAATGCTGTTATGTGTTTGGCTTGCACTGGTGAATTGTAAATGCATCTCATCCCTTTGCTCCAATTTGTCACATCATGTACCACAATGACCCTATATTACTGTGTTTTGCAAAGCATGTGCTGGTTGTACAGGCAGTTCCTTTTTCTTTTTTTTTTTTTTTTTGGTAAAGTGTATGCTTCCATTTATTCTTATGCAGTAAAATCTGACAGAGTATAAAACAGGAACTAGTTTGTGCACACTCTCCATAACTTGCCATACTTCAGGCTTATTCTTTCTTGAAACTTTCTTTTTCATGACTAGGTAATACTTGCATTTTCAAGTTTATTTTGTATGTAAATCTTGCCGTGCTACCAACCACTTGCCCTGCTATGGACTCTTTCAGCTTAGCTAAATCTCTTTTACATAAGGATCTCAGATATGAGTGTAACCTTTTTTTCCATATAAAATAATTATAATACAAGCTTTTCAGATCAAAGACCTTGTTTGTCGTTACGCCTATAAAGCTGTATGTAAATTCGGGGTGCTCTGGAAATGATTCATAATATTTTTATCTACTCAAGAATGCTGTTGGACAGCTATGTTATATTAAATCAAGCACAGTAGATTTTTGCTCTTTTTTTTCTCACAAGGATCGTTTTAGTCAGAGACTGTCATATGTTGTAGTAATGAGCACATATGTAAATTGAAGACTAACCTCTGTTTTGTTATACTTAGATGAATACCAAAGAAATCTACTAATCTTAACAGGATTAGCCAGGATCTGAGGGCTCTATCAGCCCTGATCTTGAAATAATTCCAAATAATTAATAAAAAAATATTCCAAGTCTTTCCCAATATGAAGTATATTTGCTCTAATTAAATGTATTTTTGTGTGTTGTTCAGTGCTTTAGAGAACAACCTTTTTCACCCTTGTTTGTGCCATTATTTCTTTCGGGGTTTTTGTGGGTTTTTTGTGTTTGCCTGTGCCATTGTGGATACTATTGCCAGTCTTGCATAGCAGAGAAGTTGTCCTTTCCATTTCTTCCATATCCTCAGTGTCCATCATCCTGTGAGTGCACGGAAGTGAATTACACAATGTCCACTTTTTAAGCTACAATCTCCAACTTAATTTAGATTCTTCTGACACCATTTCAGTCACTTCTGAAGAACAGAAAGAGAAGATATTACCATGAGATGTCTACCCAGGGAGGTCATATTGCAATATTAACCTCAACTCTCTCTTTGTCGTATTATTACAAAGCCAAATAGTTCAGAAAACTGGTTGCTATTGCCAGGATAGCAGACACCAGAGATGTTTCCCTCAATCCCTGACCTTCCAGAGAGGTCTGCCAAAAATCTCTCATGGACTCCTGCCTGACCTTTACTTGGGTTTCACCTCTCCTAAGGCTTTTCTTCAGTGTTTCAGCCAGAATCAGGTTTGCATCTTCTCCTTCACAGGAGGAAAAAAAAAGTTATTTTCATCATGTTCTTCCTTGATTCTTTTAATATGCTCCCTATTTGATCAGAGTACCACCAGTTAGGGGTGCTGAAATTCCAAGGGTTGGATCCAGCTGCATTAAGGATTTCAAGTCACTGTGGATGTGCCAGGTGCCTTTTGCAATGGGGCTGATGTGGTCTCAGCCGTGCCTTCAGGGGGAGTGATTGTATCAGTATCTACCCTTTAGTACTGAAAATGACACTTGATGCCTGTGCTTGGCAGCTGAATCCCACCATAAGCCCTCAAGTCAGTTGCGTAAACATAGCCATCTAGTGCCCTTCTGGTCAGCAGTTGAGATATCTACATGGGGCTGGCAGATGTGACAAAGGATTTGGGAAGTTGTGGTGCTCTGGAACAGCAGTTAGAGGCTAGGCAGGGTGCCCCAAAGATAGATGCTGGACTTCAGTGTAGTGGCAATGATATAAGCAATGATAACATTAAGGATTTAGAAATGTTTGTGAAGCTTCACTAACCTACTTGGTTTATTGTGTTTGAGTATGTAACTATGTATGAGATCTACAAGGAATACAGAGGACTTCTGTAATACTTAAGTAGTATTATGTTTTCAGAAATTAAAATATAACTTTGCAATCTTAGAATTAGTTTTGATAGTTTGTACAAAACCAGAACTTGAATATGTGGGAGATTTATTTTTCACAGTCGTATGTAGATATTTACCCTAGGGGGAAGATAACTGAGTTAATAAGGAAAGAAGAAAGAGTGCTTTAAAATGTACTATTTTCTATCCTGCAATCTTAGACAAGTTATACAACATTCTAGAATTTTTTAGCTTGTTATGTTTCTGCATGTTGCAGAGGTATTTCTGTAATATTTCTAAAATTCTATCACTGCTGTCAGCAGTCACCAGTGCAGGTTTGATTGTGGTTTTAATACATATTGGCCTAAGAATAAATGAGTGATCTACCTTCTCAACAGTAGGTAGAAAACAGTAGAGGAAGAAAAGAAATCTGAAAATATCTTTTGTATATTCCTAGAGACAACACTGTCTACTCCGTTAGTGTAAGAAAAAAATTATTAAGCTTGGAACTGGCAGTAAAACCTGATGATCACCATCTGATAGGAAATGCATGAGAACAGTGAGAACCATATGGATATGCCTCTCAGTTGTTTTCTGTAGTGAGTGGAACATCATAATTTTATCAAAATTTTATTTTACAAAATTTTATTATTTTTCATAATTTTATTTATAATTTTATCATAATTTTATAGAGCCTACTAATCCATTAGAGCTAGTGAACCCCTGCAGGATCCATTAAAGGATGGAGATAAGTGTAAATGTATGGTTTGGCTATATTGTATTCTATGATTCTTTTGCAGTTGAATAAGTAGGTACTTAGCAGCAGCATTTCCAATTTCCCTTCTTCCTCTTAATAAGAGGTAAACAAGTTATATTAATGGTAAATATTCTGCCATATTTCACTTGGATAAATGACCACCCATGACAAGCTAATACAAAAGAATGCTTTCTAAACAAATTGTTTAGTAGCTGAAATTAGAACGCTGGGCAACTTGTTTGGATTACTTGCCTAATTTTGTTTTTATTCTATCCTAACAGCAGCAAGCACATTTATTTTATAACTGACATATAAAAAAGATTAAGTATTTTTGTCCTTAAGTCTTATAGCAGTTGACCACTCATGTCATTGCACTGTGTTGGCAGATTTTTTCAGTCCTTTTGAATAAGGTCAGCAAGTAGAAAACAAATGGCAGATTCTTCTACCTCTATAAAATACAGTGTCAGGAGTAGTTACGAATTTAAAGGACAACTGCCTAATTTTTACTATACATTAGAAAAGTTTCCCCATGAAATTAATACAGATCAACAGTGTGCTATAAATGCATCCCTTAGCTTTGCTGTGAACTTGGCAACTCTAGACTGAATTCAGTGGTATTAGTTTTTAAACTGAGATTAGAAGCAAAGAACAGAGTTACTCGACCATGCATGCATTTACACTAGTTTCTTTACTTTTCCAGATGGATGTAAGAGTTGAATGATTTACATAATTTTTTATAATCTGTATTTTTTTTCGCTTGGCATCTGTCCTTCATAAACTTATTACATGTTTCAGTTTAGTGCTATGAGGGATACTTCTCAGAGGAGGGTCTTTAATTTTCTTTGCTTCAGTAGTTATTTGAGACTGAGCAGTTTCTATTAATACTACTGCTATTGTTTCTGTTGATATTGGTGCTCTGCCCAATACCTCTGGAATACGAACTCTTAACAGCCTTCAAAGAGGCAGCTTCAGCACTGCCTGTCAATCTTAGACAAAAATAATAGAAAAATGTAAAAATGTTTTATTCCTATGCTTATCTTTCTATTAATTATTAATAGTTGATTCCTTATGGGTATTGGAATATTTACCACCTTGTCCTTTCCTCTGTCCAAAGTGGTGCTTCCTTTAATGAATCTCAGTATTTTTAACAGATCACTTATTTAGCCATAGGTACTTCATAAGAAATATAGTGTTACTTAGGAGTTATAGGCATGTTACTGACTGGCTTCTTTATTTGTATTTTATAGGACCTTTAAGACACTATGTGATGACTGGCTGAAGAAATAATTTAAGTATTAGGTCTTCAGCTACCTAGGAGTATGTCTGGAAAGCAACATATAGGTGTTCTTGTATTGCGGTAGATTTGTATGTGCTGTGCTGAATCTACCACAGACAAAAAGAACTGTACAGATGAACTAACACTGGAAGACCAACCACTCTCCTAAATTTTCTGTTAGTTTTGGTTATTAAGAGGACTGCAGTGAAATCACTGTTGTAATTCCATAAGTCAGGAAAAAGCTATAGCTTGCAGTATGTGAGCTTCATGCTGGCAGGTTTTCCTACCAGCCATAGCAAAACCTTTGCCTGCCTAGTGAGGATGATTTTGAATTCTACTTCAGGCTTCCTTGAGAACTGTTGTCCAGTTGATAGTATTCGGCATCTTCTCTGGGGTTAGTGGGTGTGATTGTTTTTTCTAATACCTGTAAAAAAGTCTGAGCTCTTGCATGTTTTACTGAGATCCAAAGGTAGATTACAATTTGACTGATCTTCAGCTTCTATATCACACTGACTTGCCTGTCAAGATGTGTCAACTGATTGTCAGCTATTCTACTGCATTGGTTTTATAATATATTTAGTACTTAGATGACAATATGGCAAACTACTAGTGATTTGCTACTGGAGAATCTATAGATAATCTAGTACAAAGATTCTTCAAGGCCTTTTTGTTTATCCATTCGTAACCAGCATTCGTCTTCAGACAACTGACTCAGTGCTGTACATAGTTCCTCTGTAGACTGGCTTTCGTGTTCAGGTATGATTTTTCTCTTATGTCTCTCATTAAGCCAACAGCAAGTTAATGGAATAATAACTGCATTTTCAGTAACACACTTCTACTGACGATATATATGCTAAATTAAAAACTGTACACTGGAGGAGTAATGAAGTGGTGACTTCCGCCTACTCACCTACCACCTGATTTTTCCTCTACTTTAATTTCTATTCCTTCTGCTCTATTTCATGACAAATAATGTATTTTCTTTAAGTTTCATCATTCTGCCACCCACTTATCCACCCTCTCTTTCACAAGTTTTAAAAAAAGAAAATACATGTTTTACAGCTGATTTGCTTTGCAATTACATTGCACTGAGTTTTTAAATGTTATAACATGCAGATAGTACAGGGATGTTAAATACAGAGATGCCTCTGTAGTTATTCTCCAAGCAGTATTTTCTTTCAGTGACATTTAAAGCCAAAAGTGCTGGTCTTTGAGTAATTTATTTTTATTTATTCAAAGCTAAATGTGCTTAAGCTTTTAATTCTGTTGAATATTTCTAAAAATATTAACACTTGATTTTGCTTCTCTGCAGACTCCTATATGCTTCATTATCAGTCTCTTCTTTTTCAACTGTTGCATGCATTTTTCACAGTGAGTCACATTTTTTAATGACTCATGTGCACATTGATTCAAGGAGACACACAAGCCTGTCATTAACATTATAAATCCCATTAACTTAATTGGAACTATTCATGTCCGTAAACTTCAAGGCTCAAAAAAAGTTACCAAATTCCTGCATTTTTCACAGCTTGCATATCCTTCCTATGTAGCAGTTTGGGTCAAACCTCCTATGCATGTGGGATGGAAAGACATCCCTAGAAGTGCATTTCCGGAGCACAGCGTGTCCTTGTTATCTGTATGGCTTGCTGGGTTGAGCTCTCTCTTGGGGCTTTACACTTCAATGGGCTAAGCACTTTTTCCTTGGTCAAACAAAGCACTTGAAGTGCTTTGATAGTAAGCATTTGAAATTGATACTGCAATGTACAAATATTATCAGTGTACAAATATTTATCAGCATTGGGTACATGCTCAAAGTTAGACAAGTGCACAAAAGACAGGTTTGCTTTTTTCTACCTACTGTTAAGAGGGAGAAGTTAGTTTGGAAGACAATTGAATCTTGCCCCAACCACAGATTTTAGGATGGAGTAAAGAAATTGTGCAAATGCCTACATTTCCACACATTAAAGACAACTATTTTAGTCCATAGATTAAATAAATAGCTCAGATTAAATGCTTGGTTTTCCATCATTTCAAACTAGTTTTAAAGAACTATGTTTTAAGTGGTTTTTTGAATCATGACAGTGCATATTGCAGATTCAAGCAGCTAATACTTCTTGCCACTAATTTCACACTGAAAATCAAATGCTGCATATCCTTCCCAAGACATTTAAAAATAAATTCTGTAGGCTCAATCTACTACATAATTCTTAACAAATATGTTCTTTTTTGGTTAAATTATGATTACTAAACGTACTTTGTGTTCTGTTCTCTGCAATTTTTTGATTTATTGAATTCTTGTATCTTCTGACATTTGAAAATCTTCACCCACATGGCAACATTAAACAAGAGTTAGAAAAGAGTGAATATTCTTACTGAAACACATTGAGTTCTTTCTTGATTTGCACTTAAGATATGCACAAAAAATACCAGATCACTAAATACAAGAGTCCTAGTACTGGCTTTTACATATAGATGAAATACTATTAATGTGAAGATTACCACACCCAGTTCAAAAGTTTTTTACGTTTAGTGAAAAATAATTTATCCAAGATCAGCCTTTTTTTAGTACATGACACTTCATTGATGGGATGTTTTTTATTTTATGGTTATTAGTATTGAAAATTAAAAGTTATTGTAAGTCTTGAAAAATACTACTTTATTTTTTGGGGGAAGAAAAGGTATCTTTTTTAGTTTGTTTGGTATTTCCTGATTAGTAGCTTGTTACGTTTTTAAATCCTTAAACTTTTGTCATATCATACGCATATATGTCTGAATTGTTTCTTCTTTATTTGTTAGATGCAAGGATGTACTAAAAAATTTGAAATGTATAGCCTTGCTTTTGAATACGTATTAAAATGTACTCATTCATTTTGAAATCTTATTTTTACTTATAATTTTGACCTTACTCAGTGTAAATTGTACTTGGTGTCTGGTTCCAGGTTGTATTTACTGCATACTGTCAGATCCTGCTCTGAAGACAAATTAATAGTTTTTAGGGTGGTCATCATGAGAAGTGTCAATAGCACTTGCCCACTGAGGGGCAGTAACTACACATTCATGTACTTTTTATCATGTATGTGAATTATGTTTGCCTAAAGTTAATACATTTTACTTCTGTTACATATAGTTTGTTTTCATGACTCTGCTGACTTTAAGTTACAGTAATTTCTTCCTGGATTCAGACATTACTGTGCTTGAGTTCAAAGTGTATGACTGCTTCAGACAAGATTTTCTTGTATTTTTTTTTTTATGGCTTCTCAGTCAAAAAATACTATCACATGCAACTTGGCTGATGTGCAGTGTTGTAGACATCAAGATTCTCACTGTTTGGGCTTTCTTGGCCTTCTTGAGCTTGGGTTTTCAGAGCACTTAGTCTTGCATACCACTGAAAATAGTCACAGAATATCTTATGCTAATTCCTGATGCAGCTCTTCTGCCAGCTTGCCTTAATCATTTCAATACAGCCAGGAAATAAGGAACACAAACTTAGTGACCACCTTGGAGAAGTTTAAATGTCATGGCCAGCATCCCACAGGGACTGTGTACACAGTACACTTGTCTAGCATTCAGCTGCTTTAGGTACAAGACCATCTTTGTTCTCCTGGTGTTCCCTTGTACAGGAGGTGTAATCAAACTCAGCAAATGAAATTGTCAAAGAAACATAAACTGAGAACATACTTGTGAAAGGATGGCTGCAGACTTGTAGTGTAAGGTGAAGGCCAAGATAATGAGAATGGGAAGTGGAAAAACACCAAGTAAGGAGAAGGCTGCCTTGGGGATTATGGGAGAGGTGTGCCCAGGCCTCCAAAATGTTTCAATGTCATTGTTCTGTGAGTCATGGCATGGTTCTTGTAAATGAGGCTCCTTCTAGTCAGGATCCTTAATGAATCCCAGAAAGGTATATTTGGTTAATGTGGGCATGCTGCTGTGGAAAAATAGTAACTGACAGTGTTGCATTTCATGCCCAAGTGCTACTTTTTTCTCTTCTGCGTCCATCAGACATTTTCCCCAGGGACCATCCCGGGCAGCAGCAGGGGGAGCACTGAGAGCACAGGAAAGCTGTCCAGGCCCTGCTGTCACTGGCTTAGCTGCCACTGCTGCTCGGAACAGCACCTCCCCATTTGTATGAGGATGTTTATGAACTATTTCCCTCTCCATTTTTAGTATAAGTAAACTTAGAATGTTATACAATAGAAATGTGGTTTATTTACTTTTATTTCATGACATAATTACATATCCTTTGGGCCAGGCAAAGGTAAAGGCATGACTCTGTAATCCAGGGGTTAGGATCATATGAAATGGTATGATACTTGCATGATCCTATATCTGGCATACTACTTCTTCAGGAGAAACCACCCCCTGACTTGATTTTCCCAGATTCCATGGAAGTGTTTAGCTTATCAAATGTCTGGTTGTTTCCTACCTTCCATAAACCGAAGGAGATTGCCTTCCAGATTTCATCTTTGCTGCTCCATTTCAAAAAGCTTATTTTCTTATTATGTGATATGCTGCAAGATAATAGTTAACATTAATGTCCAGAGCTATGATGTAATAGTAAACAGTCAAGGTCCTTTAATTTATTCACTTCTACAGTTTTTCTGGTGCTATCTTGCTCTAAGTGTGTATACTGTCTTAAAGGGCATTTTCAGTGCTTCTGCAAACAGCTGATAATTTTGCAAAAACAAGAAGCAGAGGAGAAAGGGAAATAAGAGGTTTTGCCTGACTTACTGTATTAATAGAGAAAGCTCACCTAGATAATGAGGTCTTATGGTAGTCAGGATAGAACTGATATCTGTAAAAAGGAAGGCAAAAACTTTGTTTTATACATGGTCTAAAGCTTCTTGAGCTGTGAACTTACAGCTTTAAGTAACAGTTAAGATTAAAACTTTTCTCTTTTTCCTGTTGACTTTTAAGAGTGAAACAGACTTCCTCTGCTTTTTCTATCTGTACTCATAATGCTGTTTATTGCTAAATATTGGCTTGCTTTCTGAGATCAGGAGAGAGATGTCAAGTTATTGTGATAGCCAATCTGCTGTACAAATATATATGAGGAGAACAGATAGCCTGTTTACAGAGTAAAGTATCCTTCAGGTCCTACTAAGCAAATTTTGCTTTTTGTGTAGGTGAAGAAATGAAAAGGAAGACTTTCATACCTAGATTTTCAAAAGCATTATCTAGATGCTCATCAGATAAGAAAATCAGAGGTGATGTGTCAGGCCCAGTAGAATTTGACAGAAATTTACCACTAATTGTAATGGTCCACTCTCCTTATGCTAGACTTTGCTACTCCCTTACTGCTATATTCTTATTCTCTCTTTTTTTTATACATAGAGAAATTGTATTGTTGGTCCCTGACTGCTGTAAGCAATTTGAAAGACTTAATTCAGTGTTCAAGTGAAAAACAGAACTTTTTTTTTCAATCCTTTATTATGTATCAATAATTTTTATTTCCCTACCAATGTTTCTTTTTTTATATATTTTGTTTAATATCTGTTAAGGTTTTTGTTTGTTTTCTTAGACAATGTATGATGCTTATACATGTCTCTTCTAGCTCAGGCAGATAATTTTCTAATTACATTTACTTTTTCTTTTAGGAGCCAAACCAGCCACAAATAAAAGGTTCTCAATTGTGTCTGTTTTTCTGTTTTTCTTTATGTGACAGAAATATCTTCCTTTTTTTTTTTCCCCTCAGATGTGGACATAAATAACTTTAGTTTCACTATAACACTCCCCACAGGGTTATTTCAAGGCTTCCCAGCAGCACACACAGAATTAGATTTTCATGTCCAAAGGATCTCTGAGGAAGCAAAATTAAATTAAACAGAACAGAAAAATGAGGCAGTTCTGGGAAAAGAATGAAGGCTGGGAGAGAACAGCAGGAAACTGGGTGGTCTGGTTTGAGAGTTTTAGGGGCTCGTGTGACAGTCTGAGCTCTATGAATTGACTGTAGAGCTTTGTATCTCACCTGTCTCCTCCAGGTGCGTCCCAGGCTACCCCATTTGGTTGACTTTTGACTCCGCTTTCTCTCATGCAACTATTAACTCCTTCACTTCTCTTTACAAACGCAGGTCTCTCCCTTGTTGGCTGTTTTCTGGGGAGGACTGGGCTTCTGGTAGAAGGGCTAGGTGAGAAACGTGATAGCAAGAACTGTTTCTTGACCCTTCACATAAGTTTGTCCTAATGTTTCCTTTCTAGAGCTTTGTCAGTAGCAGAAATCTGGGCAAGGAGACAGAAATCAGTCACTAAGTATAAAAAAGAGCCAACCCAATTCTGCAGTAGTCTGTAAATTAGTCTGTATCATGTAATTCATAGCTGGATTATCTTGTTTTATGAAACTGCTAGTCAGTTTATTCCAATAGTATGTAATGAAATCTGACATTGGTCTTTTTGAATAACAGGAGATCTGCCTATATCATATTCCCTACTTCTCATTCATATTTGCAATATTTACTTATATTTGTGTGATCCTCACTCGATCTTAGACGATTTATATAAAATAAATCTAATGGAAATAATACAATCTAATTCGGCTGCTGTATTTTTCTACTGTTCCATAATATTTTTTCTTCTCTGTTCCTGTGATAGCTAAATGCTCATACATCCTCCCTTGAGTGATTCAAATGTATTGAATTTTATTATTTATCTTTTAATTGTGTTAAGAAATACTCTCTGATGTTGTGTGTGTGCATTTTTTACCTTTAGAAGGTGTGTTGGCTATACATTTTTGAGACTTCAGTCTTTGTTCACTTACATTGGTTAGTAAGGTCACAGCTAATGTGTGCTGCTTGCTTTCCTGTACCTAGTAATCCTGCAGTTCTTGGCTTTTTGCTCCAGGGGGCAAGAAACACTTTATTCAATGGTCAAAGAATTCTGAAATTTAAAACAAACATAGGACAACCACCATGGAAGATGGCATCATAAATAGGAGGGGAACACCTGTAATCTGCTTCCTTTGTCTGTGCAAATGCAAAGCAGTAATAGTTCTTCAAGACTCATACCCTGCAGAGTTATCCCAATCCTTTTAATAATCTGTGTAAGAGTATTGGTTGCTATGGCAACGCATTATATGGTGCCATTTGGCTGTCAAAATAATCTCATGAAATATCATGCTAAGAATGATTTAGAAATTGACTTTCAAAACAAAAGTAAATAAATCCACCTAACTTTAGAAGGTATGGCTAGATTCATGAAGTCTGCAGCAAGGGAGCAAATGTCTTCTAACTGAGGGAAATCAGACTAATAGTGATGGATGTATCATATTTCTCATCTTTGCTGAGTGAGCTGAAATATAACGTAGAAAATTTTTTATCTGCTTAAATTAATGTTATACCGACCACATCTGTGTAAAAGAAGTCAGCACAAGAGTAAAAAATTAAATGCCCCTCAGATGTTATGGAATTTGAGTTGCTGCATATCTGTGTGGTGCCTTTACTTAGTTTCTATAAGCTTGTGTTCATCTTCAGAACTGCTGCTATTTCTCTGCTTCCTTTTCCCCCTACTTTTCCTTCATCTCTACATTCCCTTTCTAGCAGCAAACTCCACACATTTCTTTATTCTATTGGCTAAAATAATTTGTAGTTAAGTTGGTCTTTTTAAATTATTTTTATATGAGCCTTATAGCAGTACTTTAGAGCTAATGTTACCACCAGATGAATATATGTGTTCAGCCATTGTCTCAAGCAGCATTGTGTTGGTCAGGCAAAAATCCAGCCAGTTGTGAAAGATTGTTGAAGACAAGCAATCTCTCTTCCTAAAGACAGCATTAAATATCTGAATATCACGTGGACTGCACAGGTGTGAAGCAGGCTAGACAGAACACCTATTACCTATTCCAATTTAAATGTTGACAAGAATTCAGATGAAATTAAAGTTTGCTTTTATTTGGTCATACTTTTTTTAACATGAGATTTTAAATATTATTTATTACTGGCTTATCTTACCTCCTCTTTCTTCTGTAATCAATATAGTTACCACTGCAATTCATTTAGTTGGGGCAGACTATCCTGTGCAGCAAAATATCATAAATTAATGGAATCTGTCCACTCTTCCTGTTTCTGGCTGTCATAAAAACTTACTGGTTTAAGCAAAAATCAGTGTTATCCCTTATTACTGAGACCATTGTGGAAGCCTTAATGCTCACAACTGAATGACTTTTTCCTGTACCTTTCCTCCCTTCTATCTGATGAATCAAAATAAGACAGATAATTTTTAAATAAAATTTTTGCTTACAAAATAAGCTAGCATATTTATTATTGGCAAATACAAAATAAAAATTGAAAGCTCATATTTTGATGGAGTTTTTTTCTTTTTGCGAAAAAAAACACCCTTGGACTGATCCAGGCAAAAGTAATACAGTTGTTCTTTTCTGAACAGAACAGGTGACTATCGAAGTGAGATCCCCTTAGCTCATGTTACTTCCTTCTTGGGGGTAGGATTTTTTAAAATGAGCATTAGTTTTATTCTCTGGGGGTTATCCTAACCTTAATGATGTTAAAGCAAATTTTAAAGTAAAATGAAGGGGAAATACCCAATTACTTGATCAGGAAGAAAGTAAATACATATTTTTAATGTATGAGGTTTGCTCATATTTAAAGTGTAATTGCAGATAGGTCAAAAGGCATCTTCTTTAGAAAGTGTGATTTTTCACACAGCAGATTCACAGTTGAGTAGTTATTTTGTATTAAAATAGCAGTTTATCTTTTGGAATTTACAAATGAGAATCTTTTAAGTTATTTTCATTATGTAAAATGTTTCTTCTCAATGTATCACTGTGTTTAATTTGGAAGTCCTCTTTCTTTAGGCACAGAGACCTTCTTCAAAGAGTTTATCACCAAGGGAGGAAGATGATGATGATGCAGGTGAAAATACTTGTGGTCCTTCAGGTTTATGGGAGGCCTTGACACCTTGTAATGGATGCAGGAACCTTGGATTTCCCATGCTTGCACAGGTATATGTTTACCTTTTAATCCTAAACTATTAACTGCTTAATCTCTTCTCGTCTTAGCTCTTGCAGTAATTTCTAGTCTTGCCTTATTCCCTTGATAATGGTTACCTTCAGTCTTCATGTTAACCTCAAAATCTGGTTTTAAAATTGAATGTCAAGATTTCAGTCATTATGCTGTAATGCTCATCCAGATCAATTTAATATTGGGACTGGTGTTTATTACTCCCATTGTAGTCAGATAGTGTTTAGGTTACATTAGGTTCTCATTCAG
This sequence comes from Apus apus, assembly GCF_020740795.1. Lineage (NCBI taxonomy): Eukaryota > Metazoa > Chordata > Aves > Apodiformes > Apodidae > Apus > Apus apus. The sequence continues at coordinate 156,861,910 of NC_067282.1, forward strand.
TCTGGAAAGAAATTTTGAAGTCATATAATTTCCTTTGGGACAAGTACTCTATTTGTTTATCAGCTTCTAATGAATATAATGACATCTCAGCTGGTTTCTTTATAGAATTAATTGAGGACATAATGCATAACTCAGCTGGTGTAAGAATGTAGCCTAAGACTTCTCTTTGAAGATTATATAAGTTAAAAAAAAAAGAAGTAAAAAATAAAGTCTCCAAACATTTTCAAATGCTCATGATAATACAGAGGAGAGTGAATAAAAACGGGTAATACACTAGGGTCTAAGTCCCAACACTTCTCAGAGCGGAGCACTCTGCAATAGCCATACCAAGGCCTCCCAACAGCTGTGTCTTGAACAAGTGATACTGTATTGCTACAGAACAGGACGATGCTTATTGCTGCTGCTGGCTCTCTCTTGTTCTCTCACCATGCTGCAGTTTAGCACTCTCATTTCTGTAACGTTTTTCCTGTGCTTTTCTTGTAGCATTGAATGGAGGCCTGCCAAATATCTGTTTAGAAAAGTCTGGTTTCTCAGTTGCATCCTTACTTGGCACTGCATTTAAATAGCTTTGTCAGATTCTTGTGTACCAGATTGGAATTACATATCCTGTCTCACCACACTTCATACACTGTTGCTTTCATACTGTGACTGTACTTTTTATTCCCTGGAGTCTCAGGGGACTGGCACCTGTTTGGAGTCAATGCTAAAGCTTCCACTGCAGTCCGTGGAAACAGGATGAGGCAACTCGTGTGCTTGAATAACAATCAGTGCTGCCTGATCTTTTTAGAAAGAACTTTTATATTCCTTCCTGCTTTCAGTAGCTGTTTCCTTCTTCAGACTATCATTAGAGACTTGTGGCAAGGTGCAGAATAGGAGTGTCATGGTTACTAATTCCTAATTTTTAAGAATTTGTTTCAGAAAACATTTAAGGGGAACTTTATGTATCACCCATGGTTTGACTATTGTTACACTTTCCTATGATGAACATATATGCCATTTTGGAGTGATTTCCCTATTTTTAAAAATATTTTTGTTTTCCTTGTTTCTTTTTAATGTAAGGCATATATAAAATGTGTTATAAAATTGGGGAATGCTTTTGAAAAATAGAATAAAGTTAGCTTGGTTGATATCTCCTTTTTTTAAAAAAAGAGAGACTAATTTCAGCAATGATTTAATTTTTAATATAGTGACTCCTGCGTTAGTTTTATTCTTTGTAAATTTTAAATTCCACCTTAATCTCTCTTGCTCTGAGAACTAATAAGATTTTAAATTATGGAAAAAGCTGGTATTTATTCTGTGTTCATTCATGAAATGACAGATTGTCTTTCTAGATTGTTTTTCTCCATAAAAGTTGAAGACAGAGATAGTTCTTGCTTTCTGTTTTCCTTTTTATGGAAGAAAGGAAATAAATTAAGTAGTGTGTCCAAATTATAAACCAGAGAATTCAGTTTATAAATTGTTGCCATCATTGTATTAAATCTTTCAAGCTGTTAGCTAATTTGTTGGATCTTTCACATTTACTTCAGAATGGAGCAGAGAACATCTTGTTCTAAGGGATTGAGAACAGAGATTATTTCAGGTTTTTAGATTAAGACCAGTATCTTGATTTGAGCTAAGAAATTATAATAGATGTAAACTACAACAGCATGTTTTAGGTGAAAGTACAAAAATATGTTTCTGATATTAATAATATCTACTTAATATTTAATTAATAGCTACATAATATCACTAACATAATAATGAAGTAAGGGTATTTGAGATCATGTCTTAAAATCAGTACTCTACCAAAGATCCTAAAATAGCAAAAAGGGGTCTATCAATCGCTCGTGAATGAGTTCATTTTTCCAGTTATCTTCTAGTTCAAAATAGATTTTTTGTTTGCACTTCAAAGTTGAACAAACCTAAAGATTGATTCTTGGTTTGTATACACAGTCAGAGGCACGACGGTAAAATGAAGGTGAATTTTAGGTGAGATTATGACAGTGTCCATCTGTGACCTAATGAGCTCAATTTTCAATATGTCAAAAAAAAGAGCAGTTATCTCCTTGAAAAATTTAGTTTCTTTATTGCAGCTATGGAAAAAGGCTTGGCTGGAGGTAGTTTTGACAGGCAGTATGTCATTTCTGTCTGGACTGTGCTGAGAAGTGTCATTTTAGAAAGAGCTGTTACAGAAAGTTCTGTTAAATTGTTCTGCAGAAAAAAATTAAAATCTAATATAGCAGTAATATAGGAATTCTCAGAATAAGCAACTCTTTCTTACATTCTCACAATCGGTGAAGTCCTAGAAGAGCTTGATGGAAAATCTTTGTGTCTTATAAAAATGTCACAGTTTTAGAAAGTGCCCAATTTTACATCAGAATGGAGCTAACCACCAGCTTCATCCACCCCCAAAATAAAAGAGCCAGAGACCGTTGATACCTGGGTGGATTTTAAGAAACTGAAATTTAAATGCCTCTTCTTGTTTTAGAAGAAAGTTGATTCCATTTGTAGGTTATTATTCACCATTAATGTGGAGTTATTCTTTTGGTTTTTTTCCCTTGACATTAATATTCTTTCGGGGCGGAATTTTCATTCTTGGTAAAACTGATGTACGTTTTGGTGAAAAACGTTGACTTCTCCAAATCAGTATTTTATATCTGAAAAAACCCTGAGAAAATTCCAGATTTTATATGTTATGGCTGTCAGTCAGCACAAAAGAAAAACCTTTTTTTTTTCACCTGTATAACTATATTCTACAGATTCCAGAATTTCTAATAATCTTAAGTAGCAATACAGTAAAACAATTCTGAAAACTTTCGAACATGTAAAACCCCAAAGTGTTTCTATAGCACTCCCAAATTCTAGGACTGCAGGCTGCATTGGAAGCAGTTTACTCTGCAATGACATGTCTGTTAAAGTGAGATGAAGCTTTCATGGTATGATAGTGCTAGACCCTCTTCCATGGATCTCTAGTTCTTGTAAAATCTTCCTACAGTGACTATTAAGATTTCTAATGGTTACATTTCTGACCATTATAAACATACAGTACTAATGAACTTTCTTAATGTCTAAGAGCTGGAATAAAAGAATATGTTATTGTGTAGATATAGTTTTCTCTGAGTAGCCACAAAATTAGGAATTAATGTTACAAAGTAGAACATTTAGCTGGAGTGATCTCTCTATACTGTAGGTAAGTGTTGGAAAGAAAACTGAGGTATGATCCTTAAAATATATTTTTGAGCTATGCCTGCCAATGAGAAAGAAAGCTGGAATCATGTTTGTGTCATTATTATTGACCATCTTAAATAAGCAATTGGTCAAGAGGCTGGTAATTTAACTAAATGTAGAATGGTAGAGGTACAAATAGTATAATCAACGTCAACTGTATGGGGTTAGTTACAGTTATGGGGATTTCCAAAGAAATACAGTCTGCCAGGAAAGAGTTCTGCAGATAATTGGGTTGACACTATAGCTTTGTCTGTGCTCTTCTTGAAGGAATCACAGCACAGGTAAATTATAGCTGTGAAGATGTAGGACCAGGGACTTTGGCATGGGGACTGACCCTGACTACAAACCTGCTGAGACTGCTAGCCACAGAGTCAGATTTTGAGATTGTACCACCACATTGTCAGCATTTTTTTTTTTAAATGACATTGATGTCTACAAGGTAACTGAGGATACATAGTTACAGCCTCACCAGCAGTCAGACCTTCAATTACAGACTACATGTGATGCTGGTCCTATTTTTCAACCTGTATCTTCACTCCTGTGATTGTAGGGGGAAACTGATTCCTATGAAATCAAAATTTCAACTGCATTTTCTTCCCACTCTGATTTTCAACAGGCTTCTCATTCCAATTTGCCCTTTTCCAATGCATATCTTCTCCATGCCAGCCTATCTGTTTCTGTGCTTGTGTTTTGGTTCAGGCACTTCGCTCTTACCTTTGGTTAGGCAGTGAACAGACTTGCAAGTTTTTGTGCTCACAATGGCAAGAACAGCAAATTTAGGCTGAGTATGGATTCACCACTTTGTTTTTGGTAAAAGGAGTTGGAATTCTGGTCTCTGCTATATATTTGTATATGTTTATGACAGTGTATGTGGAGTGTCATAAGCAGAAGACTAGTCATTTTTAGATGCTGCTTTTTAATCTGGACAAATTTCAGATTCTGACAGCTTTTTTTCAGCATAGTAACAGGTTTGAAAGTACCCCTATATCAGAAAAGCCTATTGCTGCACTCAGGACTGTGACAGATACTGATAAAAGCAATAACATACTTAAACTGGAAGCTGAATTGAAATGTGGTTGTTACTTGACCTGTTACTGCAGAAAAGATTAAGACCAAGAAGGAACACATACTGGCATACTAGATTGCTTTGCATGCACTTCACACATATGTATGTGTGTGAACATACTTCATCTACATTTATAGCTGCAAGTCATGGCTGGAATTTGTATAGACAGAGTATTCCACCACAGGATCCTTTCCTGAAGCTTCCCAACGCTGCATGGTGCAAGAGCAGATAGGATCTGTAAAAATCAAATGTTTGCATGTCTTGTACTAATCTAGCTTTATGATACCAAAGGACTGGTGACAGCAGGGCCTGGTCTCTGCAGAGTGCTGTGCCTTTTAGTCTACTCTTGGCTCTCACTCCTGAGTTGTGGGGAAGAGAGTACCTTAACTTCTGCACTTTCATAACATTCAAATGTGAAATAGGTATTAAGCAGCTCAGGCCTGGAGGGAAAGGTACTGGAATACTTCAGCCATTTTTCCTGTAAAATCTCCTTATGGCAGAAACTTACAAGACTGAACAAGGGATATCTCCTAGTTTGCCTGAACGTAGGTTTCTGTAAAGTAGTAGGTAGCAATTTGAACAAAGACCAGTTTGACAAGGGCATTTGTTTGCGTTATCGATTTGTTAAGAGGCTCAAGGTAAAGGGAGGGTCCAGGAATATGGTAAGTGTAGAGCAATTTTGTGTGCCAGTAACAGAATTGTTTCTTGGTCTTAATCTTCCATTCTACAGTGTAGCTTAATTTACTATTCTGCTACTAATACATTTATTTTACAAAGTTTAACACTACCCACATGCATACACACACATACACACACATTTTCCTTGGAATGTATAGTGTGATTTGAAAATTTCTTTGCTAAGGGGCAAACAGAGCCTGATGTAGAGAGTTAAATACAGGGCTGTGCAGTGTCAGAGAGATGGGTGGTTCAGAGTCCTGTGTGATCACAGCAATATTACCAGTTTAAAGCAAGTAATTTGCACACCTTAATCTTGCCAGCCATGCCTGTATTTTCCTAATTGTGATGTAAAGTAATTTTGAGATAAGGTGGGTTTAGTTGTGTCTCATGTAGGAAGATGCTAGATCAGCTTGACTACACTGCCTCTTGAATTAAGTGTTGTATCTATAACTTAAAAAACCTGACAGTTATTCCCTGTGCTTGACGTGATGGCCAACCAGAAAAGAAAAATATTTTAAAAATGAAAGTAATATCTGTGAAGAGAGCAGTGCAGTTACTGTGGAAAAACTGAAGTTCGATTAAAAACCTGTAAGTATAAATCATCCTGTGCCAGCTGTCAGGAAGCATGGCTATTTACAAAAATAGAGACAGATATGGAAAGTTTACTTAAATATTTAATGAAGGACTATATTTCTAGCTTAATGAAAAAATGTAGTCTTCTTAGAAGCAATGAACTTCTAGACCTTCCCATTTACTTTTGAAACTGATCTATGTTTTGCTTATATAACTCCAGGATTCCTAGAGGTAGGAACTCTAGCAGCTTTGTCACATGTTCTTCTGTGGAAGAGGAATTTCCCCCAAAATGTCTTTTATTTAGAAGGAGGGAAGAGAAAGTGGACTCCTGACTACATTTTTAGGAGATACACTATATATTTAGAGTTTGGAGTTTGATCCATCAGTTAATAGGTTTATATATTTCATGTCTGACTTCTAGAAGATCATCATGTCTGCACATCTTTTTGTATAACTTTGAAAAGTAGTTTTAAATGGGAAGGAATTTTGTGTTGTGTTTATAGTGTAGAAGCAGGTTAAGGTTATTCTATGGAAAGCCTGATGTTGAAAGTTATTATGTTACAATTATGGTTAAAGCCACAAAGATGTTTCTGGATACATGAGAAACAAATGAAATGAAATAAGGAGCTAACTCAGTTTTGACATAGAAATCAAGTCTATTCCTAAAAAAATCTCTGTACTGATAATCTTTCTAGAGAGAAGGTATGACTCTATGTTGTCTCTTTCTGGAGTATGTTAATATTGGGAAATTTATTGGGCATTATTTATTTTCATATTGACATTCTTCTATTTTGAACTTCTATTTTGATCTGCCTCTAAAAAAATTATTTTCTTCTTTTAAGCTCAGTGTCAGTGTTACAGTAACTTTTTGAACAGCTGAGGTGCAGAGGAGGGAGTATAAAAGAGGCAGTATTTCTTCTTTGCTTTTTAATGAAAACAGAGTAAAACACCATAAAGTAAACCAAAGTATTTTTAGCTGAAAACTACTGGCTAAAGTAATTTAACAACTTGGACCCAATAAATGGTGTAATCTTTTGCTTTATTAATAACTTTACCTCTCAGTGTATTTAGTGGAAGTACATTTCAAATTAGACTGGTAGAGAAACAGATTTGGGTAATATTACTTGGTGTTGAAGTTCGCCAAAATTAGAAATAGAAAGGCTTGTGACATTATCTTATTTATGCTACAGAGGAGGAAAACAAGGAGGTGTTCCTGCCCATGCAGAGGGGTTGGAACTAGATGATCTTTAAGGTCCCTTACAGCCCAAGCCATTCTATGCTTCAGTCTTGTTTGTTGAGATACTAATTTGATAGGTGATGATATAAACATGGTAGAGACAGAATTATTTTCCAGGAAGGACCTCTGTTAGCCAGGAAAACTTTGGCACACAGTATATCTGGAACGTGACTAGCCAGAGTAAGATTGTTATATTACCTATATTTTTCTGTAGTTTCTAACCTTTGAAAAATACTATAATTTTTTCTCTTCTTAATTTAGTAGATTAAATGATGAGTTTAGTTAAATGGGGTTGAGAAGCAAAGCTGTATTACCTATGAAAAAATATTTCCATTAAACTCTTGATTTGTAGTGTTGTCTATTCTGCATTAAGCTGAAGTTTTATTGGTAATTTCAAGAACACACCACCCACACACTGGAGCAGCAGCTGAAAAGTGCAATATGTATTCTGCCTAGAGAGAATCAGCAGGTGATGATTATACCCTGATGAACAGTGATGAGAAATAAGTATATTGATAAAAAACTGTGGCTTCTTCTAGTGCTATGCTACATTTGCTGATTGTGTTTTAAGGAAGGAAAGCTGAGCATTTTGTTCTTGCCTATGTTGTGTGTAGCTTCTAAATTGCCAATGTCAATTTCTAGTTGCCCATGACTTCAGATGTCCTGTGGCAAACACATTTCTAGTGTTACACAATGTAGACACCACTACACAGGTATGAAATGTAACCAGAGATGTTGTAATCTATTAATTCTTGGATGTTTTCAGAATTGACTGGACAAGGCCCAGAGCAATCTGACTATTAAGATAGTTCTGCTTTGACTGAAAGTTTGGATGAAGTGACTTCCAGAGATCTCTTTCATATAATTATATATAACCATCCACATTCTAAACTTCTCTATAAAATGCTAGATATGTTACCTCAGATTAGTTAATTTCTTTAAAAACTTAGGGCTCACTCAATTTTGTTCAGTTTAGAAATTACTGTTTGTAAAAATATGTCTATACCTGGCCTGCACCATGTAAATCCTGGGTACCAATGGTCTGTGTTGTTTCTTGGTGTGGTCATGAAACAGCAGAATTAAATGGGATGAGTTAAAGAAGTGTCAAACAGTACTGGAATTGTTCATATGTGTCACAAATAATTTGAAGTATTGATGACCATAATGGTTTTAAAGATGGAATTTAATTACTACTAAAGATAGTCAACTTAAAGTTAAATTGAACCCTTTCACATTCATGTCTGAAATATGGCACAGTGAGCAACTGGGGAGATCTTAAATCATGGAAGTATGTTAAATTTTGTTATTTTGTGATTCACTATTTAATGATAAGCAGAAGACACACTTTCAGGGAATGCGTTTGCTTTCATACTGTCTGACAAATTATGGGGAAAAGAAAAAAAAAATAGAATTGCACAGTGACTGCAAAGCAAATAGTTTTGTACATTAAGGAAGGTCAACTTTGTATTAAAAACTTCGTCTTTGAACTTCTGCAGCATTGTAACAGAAACATTAAAGTAGTATGTGTAATTATGTAGAAGTTCCTGATTAGTCTGACAAAACTGGGTTTGCTGTTCAGTATCACATTTTGTGGGGGGAAAGAAAAAAGCCATCATAGATACTTGGTATTTATTGTTTCTGTGATCATAACAGGAGGAAAAGAGTTTATGGACAAAAAGTCTGGTATTTGAGGTATCTGGAGTTAAGAGATCAGTTGGGTGGTGAGATCTGAGCATGGAGATAGGGATTTACTACATGGATGAGCCATTAAGTCATGCTGTGGCAAGGTTACAGTTCTGTGAAGGGCTGTTTAAAGATACTTGATATTTTCTTACTATATATACTTGATATTTTCTGAGTCTGGCAACTTTTTCTCTGTATTGAGTTGTTTGGGTTTTTTATTATGGTGGTATATATATTTGAAAACCACTGGCAAGCTAATACTGGAAACTGGGAAGGACTTTCTCTCTTTCTCTCTCTCTCTCTCTTTTTTTTTTTCTTCAGTTTTTATTTATAGGGAAATTCATGGATTCATAGGGCAAGTTCCTGGAGAAGTTTGTAAAATCAAGAGAACCTTATTTGTTTTCAAATAAAAGACCTGATTAACAACTGAGAATTTAAAAAGAATTTTGTAGGCTGTAACTGAATCCTTTCTGCTGTACAAAAGAAATTGCATGCCTTGAGTTTAATGTCATGTCTGGCTGTTGTATTTCACTGAAAACTTTTATTAACCATACCCATTACAGTGAGTCTGAAAATGAGATAAACCCTCATTTGACATATAACTTAAGCCTACTTCAGAATAAGCATTAATGTGCTTAATCGTGTTTGAACTTCCGTACATACAGAACTTTATCAAGAGACACTTGCATGTTCACAAAAATATTAGCCCAGTCCAAGGCTAAGACTTTCTTAAAATCTGAAGCTGATTGTTATGATTTTTCCACTATTAATAATTAATAATTAAGATGAACTGGTGAATTGGAAGTAAAATGAAATGGAAGTGAAAGAGAGTCCATACTTGAAATATCAAAGGGAAATACATAAGAGTACATTGATGAATGTTTTTCTCATAAGGTATTTTGAATTTTTTTATTGTTTGAAAATGTCATCTGCCAGTTCTAGTCAAATATGCCTTTTCACTTTGAGGCCTCTTAGAAAAGCAATTCATCTAGGAGATGAGGAACTTTGTGGTTTGTGTTTTCTACCTAGGCTGGGGTTAATCATTTGTATTGCCATACAATACAAACGCTCTTTGCGCTTTCCAGAGCAATAAGCAGTCCTGATCACTAAAATAGTACAATAATAAAAAGAAATAACAGTAAAACTAATACTATAGGTAATACTTATGTTACTTTGGAAAAAGTGTGAGATAGCTTTTGAAAAGTTATTTATGTCTCTGTATAACCAGAACAGACCACCAGGCATTTTACAGTTTTTCAACATAAAGGATATTAAATGTGGAGACACTGAGGTAAATTCATAAATTGACAGTGTCAAGTTGACTATATTATTTTTGGAGGTACTATTATATTATAGCATCCTCATTTTTTAATCACAACATTTTATACTGTGAAAAAGAAGAGAGAAAATAAAATCATTAGGCAATGTTAAGCCCTATTTAATTCTACCTAATTTTAAATAGCAAAATTGAGTCCATAACTCTCAGACAGTGTTTAAGTCTGCCTAATTGTCTAAGTACTTACAAACTACTACCTTTCTCCCTCATTGGCCTTTATGTGTAGGAGATACTTGAGTTCTAAATACATATAAAGCTTTTTGAGTAATCTGTTATAATCTGGTGTATGTGGACAGGTGCCTAAAATCTGCTTTATTCAGACTGGTTTTATTAAATTCTTGATTTTGCATTGTGATGAACAAATATTGACAACAGAAAGTTCATTCAGAAACCCATCTGGGTGCCTGTGCTCCCCTGTATGAATGAGAAATTGTGGACATCTCTGAAGATGTTCAATCGATGGCATTTATTTTGAACAGCAAGCCACTGGAAGCCAGCCAGTGTGAGAAATGAAGCATAGGGATGTGTTTGACTACATGTCCAGCTTTTGAGCTGAATTTGGGTAGAAATTAAACAACAGGACACTTACAAAGGGTACACAGCTGACAAAGCAGAAGGCCTTCCTTCACTCCTTTCTGCCTGCTTCCAAAGTGGACAGATTGAGTGTATCTTTTTGTTTTTTGTTTGTTTCCATTGAATATAATGTTCTATTGTAACACACATGAACAATTTTTGAGCTGCCCCTTAAGGACAGCTATCTTAACATTGTTCTCCTAAGGACAAGGATTTCTCATTAGGTCTGCATGAGTGAAGAACTGCAGACACCATAGTGTGGATTGTAAGTGGCTAGCATCTCATTTTTCACCCAAAAGGAAAGATGGAGTGCCAAATATATCTTGTTGTCTGGCTTTAAGTGGTTCCACACGACATACAGACTTTCTGAGTAGCAGATTTCTTTTGCTTGCCAACTTTGTTTCTTCATTGTGAAATTATGAAAGGATTGTGAGTTTTAAATGACTTCTGCACGCTATCTTTAAGCATTTAGATCTCTGTTTTGAAGATGAGTTACTCATTTATTGATATATTAGTTCCATCAAAACCTAGAAGAGTATCAGTAGGCAAAGAGTTCAGTGTGCTTTTTACAGCCTTTTTTTGTGTGAAATGCTGACGTAGTTTGTTTGCATATGAATGAAGGTCACACAGTATTATTAAAGAATATCTGTAAAAGTATTACATACAACTACTGTGACAACAAATCTGGGGCAAGATTTCTGAATTCTGGCCAAACTCTGAAACTGGAATCTTGCAGTGAACCTATAGGAAGTTTTCAAAGTTAAAATTCATTGAAAATGTGACATTGTTTCCTTTATAATCGTTATTCACTTAATTTTATATCATCTCCACCTTCTTGGTTTCCATTATGTAATAAATACAACCGAGCATTTGCAATAAATAAATACATCATAAAACCACAGAGATCATTATAGTAATAATTAAAGCAGTAGAACTTTGACATAAAGCGGTGGGATTCTGTATTTAAAGAGCCATAAGAAGTAATGTGTTTAGTAGCTGAATGTTTCGCCTTCAGGAATGAGTAGTGAAGCAGGTAACTGCTGATACATTGTCTTCTTATTTCAGTCTTAGCTAATTGAGCTCAACATGGCCAAGCCAGTGCTCATTAAATTGCCAACTATGTAGGCAGTATGATAGGATACACTGGATGATGGAACTTTTTGTATGCAACAAACTATATATCCATGTTATGAGTGTTAGTGGGTTTTGACATACTTTTAGCCAAGAAACAGCAGAGTTTATAGAGGCACATTCAGAACTATGGTTCTGGTATGTGATTCAAAAAAGGAAATTGCTGGGTTCTTCAAGAACATAGGGGATATGGACAACACTGTCTTAACATTTGTCTACTACTGTTGTGTGTACTTCTTTTGTAATGTGACAATTTATTTTACAGTTCTAATATATGGATTTAAACATACAGTATGAATTTACTTTCCCTCCTATTGTCTGTTACTGTTAGGTTCAGTTTTAACACTGCTGAAATACCATGCTTACTGCAGACAAAGGTTATTTGGTCCTATTTAGTTAGAAAGTACTAACTTCTTTGAACTTTGCATGCATCCTTGGACATTTAAAGACATTTCAAAAATGTTCTTCCACTGTTGATTTTTGTAGCTCATTTTCTCTTCAGTTGTGTACCAGATAATGATCCTCAACAAACTTGTTAATTTTTCATAATATGACTTTCAATAACTTCAGTATTTGGAAAAACATTTTTGTATTTCTACTGTTTTACTGTGGGAGCATGTGTAGGAGGGGTTTCCATTAAAAAGATCTGGCTTACACTTTTGCAATAATAACTTTTACACCAAACATAATTACGTTTTTTATTTCTTCAGTATTGAGTTAGAAAAGTTTTAAGCAGGGGGGATTCCCTTTACTGAAATAACAAATGTTTATTTGTAGCTTCTATTAAATCCCATGTGCGTGGCATCAAGTAATTGGTTTCTGTTGTATAAATTTGTGAAATAATTTACATGACTTCAGAACAAAATTGATGGGCGAATACTGAATATTTCCCAAAAAGGTGCAGGTTACTTGTAACAGGTAATGGATTAATGCACTTTAGTGGTAAAGCTTTCTTTTATTTTTCAAAGAAAATATTTTCCATAATATTTTAGTGATGTTATCTGTCCTCTAACCAAGCCAGCTTGAACTTCTAGGGTTCTTTTCCGCTTTATGTAAAAAATTGCTATTCACACAGATGACCTATTTTGTTGTGTTCAATTCATCTCTCCCCTCCATAGCAACCCATATATTTTTCATTCACTAGCATAGTAATTACTGGGAATGAAGTTATAAAGTGTGAAAAAAATTCAGCTTGTCTGTTTAACATAGTGTGTTAATTTTTTCTGCATTTGCTGTTTAGTAAATGCTGACTCCACTTCAGGGTTTCTAAGTATCTAACATTTTTCTATGGTTTTGGCACTAATAATAGGAAGGATTATTTTTATTTCATGTTTGGTGCTTCTATTGGAAACCTAAGACTGGTAAGTTTTAGTAGAGTGGGAGACAAAACTTGCTTAAGAGCTGGATCAAGGCTATGAGTCTTTCAGCTGGGGAGAAGAAGCAAAAGTGGTTCACTCCCTTGTGGTACAAAGGCACATCTATAAATTCACATTCAGTCTTTCTCTGCATATTTCATTCAAAAACGTTAACCCCAAGTGGAAAATACCTACCAGTTTTTCTGTAAAACTGTTGTGATCTTTTTTTATTATTATTTACAAAGAAGAAACATCCCCCCGCTCCCCTCTTTTCTTTTTAGTGAAGTCTGGTTATGTAACAAATATTTGTGCATTGTGTAAAGTGTCCCTTCATAACCTCCTTCAAATCTCTGGGCTGTTAGCAAATGAAGTCCAGAGCCTGCCAAAGTACACGTGTATTTATCAGTCTCTGGGAAAGCTGAAAGTAGTTGCTTTTTTTCAACCTCAGCAGACATCAGAAGAGCCTTCCTCCTGTGTGTTTTGACTGTTGAAGCTGACACACTTGAAACTGTACACTCTTCTGATCTTCTCATTCACCTTCTGAGACATCTTCTGGCCCAAACTTCTCAGTTTCCAATGAATTATTGTATCTCTTACTAGAGAAAGTGTTGTTTGAAAATAACTTAGTATGGGATCTCCTTCGTATATGAAGATCTGACTCTGAAATTATATCTGAATACTTGTACAAATAGTAATCAGTGGTTTTATTGTAATTCTTAATAATGCATAGTATTATATTCTTTTTTTTTTTCATTCAAATTTCTTTAGTTTACTAAAATTTGCCCCACAAATTGAGCTAACTGATTTGTGTGTGTGTGTTTGAAACCTTGGTATTAGAGCATATGCAACTGGCGGAGAAGTATTGTTTCCATGGAGCTGATGTTTCAGCTAATTTTTTTTTTTTTTATTACAGCCTTTATTTTAAATAGGCATTTTTCTATATCTTGATATTTTAAAACGACATGGTTTTGTGTTTAAAGGAGGCTATTTAACCTGGAAATTACTTTCTAGTTAGTAATTGCGTTTTGTTCAGCTAAACTAAAAATCATTTATTAGAGCAGTTACTGTATTATATTACATTGCCACATACCACCATTAGCATTTGCATAAACCAGATTATGTAGACTCGCAGTATATTCTTTGTCACACTGAGTAATTTATTAGAGGAAACATCTGCTCTTTTCCATGGCCTGTGTTGTACACATGGGAAAGCTTGTAACATGACTACAACAATATAACTTCATTTGAAATTCTGATTATCTGCCAGATAGAATTATGAAAACTCAGCATAAAATACAGTTATATGTTTCTGCTGCTGAGGTTAAAGCTGCACTCATGCTCACAATTTACCATATTTTCAGACATATTTCAGGCTACATTAGCTAGCTCTGTAAGGACCTTTAGCTTTCAGGGATTGACATCTGTAGAGTTTTCATACAAAATTTTAAATTCTAAACAGCATATATGAAAATATGCATTTGAAAATGAGAGGATAAACCCACATTTGGGGTGCCATGTAAATAATGCTAATTTTTCCTCAAACACAAAGTTTGATAAAGCTGATTAAACTTTTTTTTTTTAGGGTTTCTGAAAAATTACGCATCTTCTTTACATTTCAAGCAATATAAATATACAGGACAACAACTTAGCATGTTTTTTAAAAATAATGTTGTTCACAGCTCTGTGGAAGTCTTACTAAAACTTACTAACAATGGCTGTTTCAGGTGCTGGTGGGAAAAAATTATTTTGGGTAACTTTTTACATGTGTTATTCCTACAACAGCAAACTCACTGTTTCAGGTGCTTGGTGAAAGAGTAAAAGAGAAAATCTATATTTTGAACACCCAGACCAGAGTAGAACCTCCAGTGTCATTACCCATAATTGACATTATTGGGGATTTTCTGGATTCTGTAATATATCAGGAAGTGAACCTTATTATCTGTTCTATGACAAATTACATATTCAAGTGTTTCTAGTTGCCATAACAATGAACATTTATCATAGCCTGACTCATGAAAAATTATTCTAATTACACGATACTATAAATATTACTTTGGTTAAATTATTAGTAAAATATAGCCATAAAATTATAATAATATTCCTGCTTTCTTTAATTGGAGAGGTAGCCGAAATACATATTTTACCATTTAATTCTGTTTCTTGGTTATGATGACATAGAAAATACTTTCAGTTGTTTTTGCTCAGCACATTATTGTGACAAATTCACAAAACACCCTTCAGGTTTGGGCATTCTCCTCACTGCCTTGCTGCCTGTCAAAAAAACTATCTGAATTATTTTCAGTCACTGGTCAGGGCTTCTTTCTTGCTTGAATTCTTTATTCCTCTGAGCAACTGTTAGCTACTTAACATCAATATTTCAGTGTGAAGCATCCCAATCCAACATTGTTATACAACAGACTGTTTACAAACATCAAGAAATATGTTTGATTATAAATACATTCAGAATAGATATGAGGAGGAAATTTTTTATAAGGAGGGTGGTGAAACACTCGCACATGTTGCCCAGAGAGGTGGCAGATGCCCAGTCCCTTGAATCACTTGAGGTCAGGTTGGACTGGGCTCCGAGCAACTTGATCTAGCTGAAGGATGTCCCTGCTCAGTGCAGGGGGAGTTTGACTAGAAGACCTTTAAAGGACCCTTCCAAGCCAAACTATTCTATGATTCTATGACATTAATGGGATAAATGCAATAACTATTGCTCACTCTCATGGTAATCATCAGCTTTGGGTTGATGGAGCCTTTAGGATCAATAACTCTCTGAATTTTTATTAATAAAAGTGTCATAGTACTCTTCTAAAGACAACTAGGCAGAATGTATCCCACTATGATGGAAGAGGAGCCACTTCATTCTGGTTTTCTGGCATGCAGGAAGCTAGGGGAGGAGATATGATACCCTGGTGGATCTCAAGGAGTATGCCAGAATTTAATAGCATTTATTCATTATCTGTATAAATGAAAAATAGATTTTCTGAAGATGACAGATATATTGCATTCTTCCTTTCTACCTTTTGAGACTATTTCCCCTTTACGGCTTACTTTCGGAAGAAAGGAAACCCTAAGTATCTTACTTTTGCTTCTTATGCTTTTATGTTTGCAGATGATCATTGTAGCCATAAAGTTTTCTTTAAAAGTCTCAATTGTCTGAAAATGTAATTTTAAACCATTGGAATTGCCCTTAATAATTTTATTTCTAAACCATTGCTCTTAACTTATATTTTCAAGTGTAAATATGCATAGGGGCATTCCTTCTCCCCATGCTTTCTAAAATAAGTGTCTTAGGGCTAAAATAACTATTTCTTCTTAGCTTTGTGATTTTTATTAGGTGTCTTACATAAATTGTGAGGATAGCTTGTATTTAAAGACAAGGATGTCATAGATCAAAAGAGAGACTTAAGCAAATCCAGATCTACTGAGTTTTCAAATAACAGGATACAGCATGGCCTTCAATTGTCAATAGCCTAGATTCCAGGAGGTGAAGACAATTTTTCATAGATTTGAAATTTATAAGTTATAAATAAGTTAAATGCCTGGTAAGACACAACATACTTACATTGATCACCACTGTGATGAATGAGGCACAACAGTTCATCTTTCAAGAAAAGTTTTTCTCCTATTACTCATCTGGTAGTCATGTCTGACTGATGTTGTCCCATGTTCCAGGGAAGTAATAAAACTTCAGCTGACCTGATTTCTATAGAAAAGGAAACAGACCGTATGAACGGTTTTCAGTTAAATGCAAATTATGTCTTCTTGTCCAAATGTCAGTTCAGATGCTACTGAGCCTCTTTCATATTATTCTTAGGTCATACAAACAAATTTGTCTATACCACTCATACGTCAGTCCTTGAGCATACATCATCCAGATTGATTCTTATAAGGAACTCAAGAGTACCTCAAACACAGAGGCAAACGTAGCTGGAAACTTGGCAGAAACATGGAAAAAAAGACCTAACTCAACATCATGTAGTTTTTGAAGATTTCATGGAATATTGTTTCACACTTGTATATAACCATTTGCAAATGCCATATAGGTATTTTAGAAGCAAAGTAATTCCCACTGGTTAACAATCACATCCTCCTCCCCAGCCTCCCTTTTGATTTTATTGTCCTGTTTAGGTTTCAGATTACATATGGCAGGTATTGTATCATCAAGCATATGCTCAGAAGAGACCCACATGGCTGGAGGCCTCTAAGGGCCATGGTCTGTCCCTGGCATGTGCTCTGCAGCTTCAATTTTGTATTCACAGAATCACAGAATGTTAGGTATTGGAAGGGACCTTGAAAGATCTAGTCCAACCCCCCTGCTGGAGCTGGATCACCTAGAGTAGCTCACACAGGAATGCATCCAGGTGTGTTTTGAATGTCTCCAGGGAAGGAGATTCCATAACCTCTCTGGGCAGCCTGTTCCAGTGCCCTGTCACTCTCACAGTGAAAAAGGTTTTCCTCATGTTTATGTGGAACCACCTATGCTCCAGCTTGCACCTGTTGCCCCTTGTCCTATCATTGGATATCACTGAGAAGAGCCTGGCTCTGTCCTCCTGACACTTGCTCTTTGCATATTTATAAACATGAATGAGGTTGCCCCTCAGTCTCCTCCAAACTAAAGAGACCTAGCTCCCTCAGCCTTTCCTTAAATGGGAGATGTTCCACTACCTAAATCATCTTTGTGGCCCTGAGCTGGACTCTTTCAGGCAGTTCCCTGTTCTTCTTGAACTGAGGGGCTCAGAACTGCCTCACCAGGGCAGAGTAGAGGGAGGGGCAGAACTTCTCTTGACCTACTAACCACACCCTTTCTAATGCACCCCGGGATGCCATTGGCCTTCTTAGCCACAAGGGCACGTTGCTGGCTCATTGTCACCCTCATGTCCACCAGGACCCCCAGGTCCCTTTCTTCTACACTGCTCTCCAACAGGTCAGCCCCCAACCTGTTCTGGTACATGGGATTGTTCTTTCCTAGAGGCAAGACTACACTTCACTTGTGTTGCTATTTCTTTCTACAAGGCAAAAATCTAATTTATATTTTGTCAGTACGTGCAACTGTTCTCTAATGCCTTCCCAGTGACTCACCCACTTCTTTTTTTCTTTCAGTTCTATTGTGTATATATTTTTATTCTTTCCACAAAAATAGTCATTTAATGTACTGGCAGCCCAGCACGTTACTTTTATGAAGTTTTAATTTCAAATAAGAACTAATTCTGACTTGGTGGTGGTAGTCATGTGTATGTGTAATCTTCAACTTGTTGGAATAGTTTACAGAAATTCAAGATTGAATAATCTCTAACTTAAACAAAATTAAACTCAGATTATTTTTATTTCAGATCTAAGGATTATTCAGTATTTCTTTAGAAGGTTTTGTTACACAGGTGAAAATATCTAGGACATGTAGGTTTACTGTAGTTACTACAGTGGGTGAGGTGAGACAACAGAACTAGTGTTACTGAGAAGAAAGCTGAAGAGCTTTTAGTCTTAGAAAAAAGAAGAATTACATTGCTTGATGCCTGATACTTAAAGACAAATTTGTGTTATCTGCCAACATCTAACCTGAATTAGTTTAGAGCTTAAAAATTATTCTAGAATATGCTCAGTACTTGCAAAATGGAGAACACCTTGCAGAACCAGAAGACCTGACATTGCTTTCCTCTAGCAATGAGAATTTTGTACCTTTTTTGCTACACGTACACTTTTTAATTAGGGTTTATCATCTTCACTTAATCAGTTGATAGAATTTCAGGGTATTTAAAGTATTAGTAATTCTTTTTTGGCTCCAACTTATTTAAGTTCTGCTTGGCATACTATTGTCATACTTGCTTTATCAGGGAGGTTTAAGACGAATTTACTTGTCAGTAATTTATATTCCAACAATTTACTCACTAACACCATCATTTTTATTTCTTCTTCTCTGACATTTATATTCTTGCAATGTTAATTACAGAATGTTGAATAACATTCAGAAAATCACATTGAATATTAAGAGCAATTAGGAAAGGAGTAGAGTACAAAAGAGGGAACATGAGTATGTCAATATGAATACTTGGAGAGCACTCAGCTTGAATGCCATGTGAAAATCTGATCCCCATCACATCACTGAAGACTGAAGGGATGAGGTGTGACAGGCATGGTCAAAAGCCTGGAACAGCTGGGTGAGATTTTCTCATTAGATTTTCTTAGTCCCTAATGGAGAGGACAACGGAGAGCATAATAGAAGTCTGTGAAATCACAAGCAGAGGATAAGTCAAGAACAACTATTCCTTGCCTTTTAAAGTGCAAGAGTCAGGAATATCAGACTTCATGAGATAGCTAAAAACAAAATGGGGTGCATGCAAACCGTAAAAAGTGATACTTGTTCTAAAGGCAACGTGAGAGGGTAACTTTAGAGAGTCTGATTGGTGACATACAAAACAAAATCATCACCTTTTGATTATGAATTGTGGGAACCTCAAAGGGTTGTAGGAGAAGCACAGCTATGTGCTTGTGCTAGTGTTGTGCTGGTCTTGTGCTGGTCTCACTGTTCTCTGGGCCAGCCCTGTTGGCTGCCTTTGTAGATATGATATTGGGTGACATAAAGAGCCAATGTCTATTCTTATGTTTCGTATATCAATTGTTAACAGTTTTTCTTCTGTAGCTGAATTCAGGGGCTCAGTGGCATTTCACTTTGGTGTTTGTTGGCAATTTTAAAGGCTGCAGTATTTCTTCATGGGCTTCTCTGGGCAGATTTACTATTACTAAGGTTTTGGCATTCTGACTTACTCTTGCAGAACTTGCATGTACAAGGATTAAACTTAAGTCTTCTGTTTTAGTCATTGCTTTGTGGCATAAATTTTTGCCTCTGTCTTTTTACAGCAAACTTAAATGGACAAAGTAGAATTTTTTTTTTTCAAGGTAGGAAGGAATCTTCGTCTTGTCCTGCAGTTTCACTTCAGCAGCTTTGATTTCTCCACATTACACAGTGCAGTCTAGGGAGAAATATTTTCCAGGAGTATAATATAAAGTTAACCGTAAAAAAGTGGTGGGGTTTTTTTTGTTTGTTTGTTTGTTTTGGGTTTTTTTGTTTTTTTTTGTTTTTACAGGATATGGACTGCAGGAATAATTTTCTATTAACTTAAGGAATGAGATGGATTAAGTTTAAAAAGCTGTATCTGAAGCTGCTGTGAGCCCACTTATATTTTTCAATTCCTTGCTATGTCTTTAGAGTCCATTAGCTGAAACTAGTTTCTATTAGTATATAGCAGTAAAACTGCTAATGCAGAGAGCTCATACTCTCACTAGACATAAAAAGGAAAGGGTAAAAGAGGTAGAGATGCAATCACGTTCCTCTTTTAGGCATGTTTTTGAGCACTGACCACTAAGTTTGTATCATTTGTTAGTACATACTCTTTTTTATTATTATTATAAAGGTTTGTTAGTATTTTGTTTGTTTTATTTATTAAGATTTTTCCCATTAACTATTTCCAGTATTCATTTTAAGTTCTTTATTCAGTGGTCAGTTAACCCAGATGGCATTTAAAATTTGGTTCTACTGAAGTAATCAAGTAAAATTTTGGAGTGGAGCTCCTGTTGCCATATTAACCCTGTCCTTTGAGAGGCATTGAATTGTCATCAGATTATGAACTCTCAGGTCACAACACAATGAGCAGGAAAAACTGCAAAAGAGTTCAGTAGTGTAGTGATTCACTGACACTACAAATTGTTTACCTGAAAAAGGACCTGTTACCTATAGCCATACTTTGCCTTAGGCAATATGAGTCCTTGTTGAATAAACTATTATTCCACATCCTGTGATCTTCATCACATTCATCAGTAATTTTTTGCGTAGTGTTATGACAATTTTGAACTGTCAGGGTGCTTTCTGGCCCTTTGCATTTTATTATATTGTATTTGATGTATGTGTGGTGCTTGATGCTCCCAGGCATCCATGTGTCCAATGTAAGAAAAATGTGGATGTTTGTCTTTGCCCATGCAATTGCTTTCTGCCGGGATTAAAAATTAAATAAATCAAGAAACTCTGGTGAAACTGCATGTTATCTTCTTATTCATGTTCTAAAGCAGAGACAGACTGCTTGATTGGACAATTTAGTGTACCAGCAAAACTTCTGACTAATTCCTTTTTTCCGTCTGTCAGCATTTGCTAATGATGGAAATTCAGTATTCACTATGTACCACTGTTAGGGGACCTTGCAACTTTATTGCTGTTCACGGGAATATAGAGCAGTAATTCATCTTCATTCACAACCTGGGATTCTGCCATCAAAATGTGGATGGCATATCTTTAGCTTTCTTACACAAACATATTGTAAAACCATCCCCAAAGAGAAAGTAATTGCAGTGGTTAATGTAATTGTCACTTTAATGAGATTTAATTAAAAAAATGAATAAATATGTAATTAAAAAGAACTGAGTAAGAGACATCCCCTGAATTAGAACTCAGCAAAGCAGGTATGGCAAGACCAATTATGTTGGAGCTTTTGCAAAATACAAAGTTTGATGAATAAAGCCTTTTCTGTAGATAAACAAGAACTGTATTACAGAAAAAACAGAAAAAGAAACATGAAATGTTATCCTGTAGCATGCAAGTAATTCTTCCAGTCTGATCAAATTTGGATTTCAGCAGAAGGTAGTATTTAATTTGCTGAATTATAAACCCTGCTAGCCAGTGTTATTGAACCTGGTTCTTTTCCTGTGTCATCTGAGAAATATCTCTCTTACCTACTTAAATTTTTGCATTTCAGGAATCTTATTCAAAGAAGAGAGGTTATGCATTGGAAGCAATATCCTCTGTACCTCTGGATGCAGTTCCTTCAGAAAATGATAGCAGTCTTTGTGATTCGATAGACATAGCAGTGACCAAAAAACCTTGTTCCCTAGAGATAGCAAGAGTTCCTTCCTCAAGACCAGGTAAATCACCAAATAATACTTTACATAGTCTTTGGTGTAAGTGTAACATTCTAGAAGGTTTTAAATTATTTATAGAAGGTAGAGGTTTATATTTTTAAGAATACAATACTCTGTTTGCTTATCACAGCATGATTACAGTCTTCCATTAGCTAGCATAAGAGCTTAATATCAGAATGAAGATTAATATCAAAATGTTGTAGAAGGAAAAACAAAGCAGAGATTTAAATAATTTCCTAGATAAAGACAAGAGGATTGCAAAAAGCCAAGTTAGAAATACAATTTCTTTAAGCCCAGCCTTTTGCAGTTGTCTATTTACCAGCCTGTGTCTGTTTTTTAATGAAGTGCTTAGCAACAATATTACGCAACTAATTAAAAATCTAAAGTTCACTGTATTTCCATGTTACATTAAGGAAGATCTGCTCTGTGTTGGAAAATGAAACAGTGTATAAGAATTTATAGAAATATTAAATGACAGTTTGGAAAACTACTGTTTGAATCATACAGGTTTGAACAGCAATGAGTTACAATAGTTAGAAAACAATAGAATTATGCTGATTCAGATGAATCATATTATCTCTAAGGACTCTCTTTATGTTCTCCAAAATTACATGCTTTCTTCCATTACCCTTGTTTGAACTCTTCATTAGTCACCATCTGGTACAGGAATTTCAGTACACAGTCATTTCACTATACATGGTTGGACTGAGAGTCTGCTTGGACAAATGACTCAGCATCACAGACCTATTTGAAATGGGCAATTGACATTTTGACATGTGCTATCTTGATTATGAATCATAATAGGGTAAATATGAGAATGACAGATGATTGCTGACTCACATCATGTTACCTATCTAGTCTGTGTAAAGGAAAGTGCTTTCTTGATTTCACAGCTGAACTAGGATTGGGAGACTGCCAGAGCTCTCTCAGGCAGGTACCAAGATACAGCTTTGGAGTCTGCAAGATGAGGTGGAGTGGGTTATAATTCTCACCTCTCCATAAAGTCTGGGCTAAGGAAAACTTGAAGGATCTTGTGTTATGAACAGTGATCTAAGAGGTGGCACAAAATGGAATAGCATCTTTATAGCATAGTTGCACAGAGCGGACCAGAATGTGGCTCAAACATCAGTATGACTAGTTGTGTAACTGAAGATTTACTTTGTTGATGCTTTGTTGATGTTTTTTTGGCTTATACAATCTGAAAAATTAGCAGACTGTGCAGGACAAGATTATGGGCTGTTGTTCAGTAAAGGGAGAAAATGCCAAATTATCCCTTTTCTTCACACTTACTTGATTAATTACCATAAACACACTTACTGCAGTGGGAAGGCTGCCATGCCCCTACCCCATGAATTGGCCAAGGGAGTTCATTATCTGCCTCAATAGTAATGGAGCTCAACTACAAAGCTTTCCATTGTAATTAGTATATAAAAAAAATAAATAAAAATATGGACATTTTGCTAGTTAAAATACCAGGCTTTGGAAGCGTGCTCTCTGCTGAACATAGGCATTTTCATAAGCATAGTAAGTCTGTTAAGATCAGTATGAAAAAAACAGATCCTACAAAAGGACATTTTTAGGTCTTAATCTGGAAATGTGTTTTGTGTATGGTTAAACATGATGTGTATGAGAGGCCCAGACAACCAAGGAAGCTGTAGGACATTCATTTGCATACCCATCATTTCAATAAAATATAACAAGGTCAGTGAATTGGCAATATAAATATACTGTAATTCCTTCTGTCTTAGTTTTCCATATATCATCGTGATCTTTTTCTTGATATTCTATTGGGAAGAACATTTGGCTGTATAGATAAACAGATTCCAAAATGTGGTTTTGTTTTAAGCTATAAATGTAGTAGTTAGATAACTAGCCAGGCTTGTATCTGTAATCATGTTGGCTGTTATCTTAAACTACAAATGGCCCAAATGTAATCAACCATGTCACTCACAGTTATAAGGTACTTAGTACTATACATAATTGTATGTGGATGTCAGCCTGCCACTTCAGTTCACACAGATTTATTGCTTGAATATGTTAGGTGTGATTACAGAGATGATCAGTTTAAAACAAATACCTAATTTGCATTATTTTTTCCTGAGTTTCCTTGGTTTCATATTGCTGAAATATGTTGACTTTTGGAAAATTGTTTCAAATTGCTGTACAATGTCATGTGTAAAGTTCATTTCAGAGCACTAGGCAGCACTTTGAACATAAAATTGCCCCTGTCTGTCTCCTTTCCCTAGGTGGTAGGACTCCCTAGTTGACTCTCCCCACTGTCTGGGGCATTACTACTACATAGAAGTGGAAGTTAGACTGACTGCACTTAGTCATGGAAAATTCTCCTTTCCTATTTTGAGAGAAAAGGTTATTCTGGCTGACCTTTCAAGCTGTAGAGTTGCACGTTGTAACTATTATCTGCCCTACTAGTAAACTACTAACAGTTAGGGAATAGTCACCTTGCCAGTCATCATCCTCTAATCTGCTGGGGAAAAAAGTGACTTCTGTGTAGTTCTTCATATAGATTTTAATTTCCTGAATCTTATTCTTGAACTCATGGAGAAGAGCAGAGGATGAAAAGTTTAAACACCCAAAGGTAAAGGACTGTTAGATGTAAGGGAGAACAGAACAGAAAGGAAATAAAAGTAGACATAAAGTTTGTTACTTCCACTTCTGAAATTCTGTGTTGTGTGAGCTTAATGTCTGTTTGCAAGAAATTAGGTTTATATAGGAAGAAGAACAGTTACATCATTGGCTTGTGTTGGCAGTTAAAACAATTGATTCTAATGGGGACTGATCTATTAGTCAGAAAGGCTGCATGTATGTCTGAGTTCAAGATAAGCTGTTCTTTGTTTCTGTGGTAGATTGATGGGATAAGTAAAATAGAAATTTGGATTTCAGATTTCATTAATCAATCCCATTAAATTAATTTCATAAATGAATTTATAATTTAATAAATTTTACTAATGCTTCTGTTGCGTTATTCCAGAACAGTATCCTCATTCCTTAAACTAGTCATCTTAATTTTTACACTACCCTTCCATTAAAAAAAAAACAACACATGACATATTTAACCTTAAAAAATAACCATGAAATGTTATACATTCATAAGGCACACATTAGTATTGCCCTTTTGACCTCCAGAATGTAATTAAATTTTGTGAACTGTAGCAGCAAATAATTTTGGAAAAATGTGTAAAATTTCAATAAATGGCTGAAACTCAAGACACTGGATAATTCCTATGCTTGAGTAGGCATTGCCAAACATTTTCATGAAGTTAGTGTGGTTTTGATCAGTCTAGAATACTGGTAGAAAGTTTAGGTGCAGCGCCATGCTGCATTTGGGCCTTTGCTGAAGACCCTTGCAGACTTAACTTGCATCCTTGATAGCTTGGACGTTTTGTACCATGCTCCATTCTTACATCTCATAATGTGATACCCTTTATTTAGCAGAAATGTTGAAGGAAATCCAGGCTGCATTACACAATAAATGTTAATAAATGTGGTTTGTTTGAGTTTTTTTCATTGGAGCTAAGTATGTGTCTATATCCATGAGAGAGATCATCTCTCTTTCAGTCTGTGTGTGTAGTTTCTGCTGTGGAAGCTCCCTAGGGGTGAGACCAGGTTGCAGTTTACAAGCTGAATTTTTAATAATGGTGAATCATGCCCACTTCTACTTAAAATATTTTTAAGTCTCATTGAGTATAATTTGGAATTGGAGAGGACTTTTCAAACTCTGTTTTTCATTAATAATTTGGTGAAAAAAATTCCATATTTGGGAAAGCTGATCTGTCCATGTGGATTGATTGAAGTTTTAACAGCATGTCAATAACAGAAAGAGATACTGCTGTCCAAAAACTGCTTGAAAATCAGCCTGGGATAAGGGAGTTCTAGTTCAAAGACCTATTTTTTCCAGTTTTGTTACTTTACTGTGGCTGCAGGTCAAAGAGATCTTGGTGAGCCATCTTCAACTTGAAACAGCTCAGCTGTAGCAATGCAGAATTCAATGTGGGCTCCAAAATCCAGCTGGGAACTAAGGTAAATACTGAGGGGCTTCCCTTATGCTGAGCTCTCAGCCACAACACAGTCAGCAATTCCCAAGCCAGCAATTTTAAAGATATCTCTGAGTTCCCAATTACATCAAAGATGTAACTTCTGTCAAAGATGTTCCCTTCTGTCAAGGGGAGAAAAATGTCCTTAGATATGTGATGTGTTACCACTCACCTGTAGCAGGCAAGCAAGGAGTTGAAACATAAAGGAAGAGACATGTTAGCAGCTGATCCTCTACCCAGCTAAATGTACTTTGGAAAAATCTTGCTGTTGTCAGTCACGATGGTTTTGCTATTTAAAAAATTTGTAAAAAAAAATAAAATTGCATGTAAGTGTTAGTAGCCTGGAATGAGGACCATACTATATTATATATGATATTAATGATACCTTTTTCCTATAGCCTTATAATCACAGCAGGGAAAATAAAAATAAAATAAAAATCTTGACACTGAATTATTACAGCATAGCGAGCAGTCCCCAGGCTGCCCTACCTACTGCAACATTAGGATTTTTTTGCTTTTTGAGCCTGGTATCTCTGTCCTATCATTACAGTGAAAATTTACCTGAAAATTTGTAGCCAGTGAGTCAGCTCACCTCTGCTTGCATTCTTGTGTCTACTATATAACAGTGTGTCAATGAAGCAATCTCCTACAGATACCTAGGACACAGTTCTTTAGAAACTTGAATTGCAAAACAGCCTAACTGTGATAATATTTTAATCAAAATTAAATCATGATTAAGATACCAAATGGATCTCCTATTGTTTAATGAATTTATAACTTCACTTTTGTTCAGTTGTTTTCTAACTATAAGCATACCAGGGCAAAGTGGCCACAAGAAGGAACCATTACACTGCCAGATACACAAAATTACTTGGATGAATGGAAATTTAAGAGGCTGGCCTTAGTCATTTGTGCTTCATAATTTTGAAACTATAATTGATCTGAAGGATTATGGATTAACCCTTCTGAAGTCCACTCACCAAAACTGCTTTTTTTTGTTTTGCTGTTTATTTACCAGCTTTTTAGTGAAATATGCTTTAAGAGGAAATTTGAAAATCATCAATTTTCAGTTGTATTTTCCAGTTGATAAATTATCCATATTGAAATATAATGCCCAGCCTTAGTTGTAGGACCTATACATATATTTTTGCTGCTCTTTGACTTCCTTTAACCGATGTCTGAGCTAATTGGAGAGAATTCTACTACAGTACAGTATTCCTTGATTTAATTGTTTAAACAGGTTAATTTATAAAGATGTTAGGATCACATTCAGAACTTCAAGATACAAATCTTTGCCAGAACACAGTGTGTTGGAAACCAAACTAACCTTCTCCTGACTGAGTTTCAGTGATGACACATTTCTTATTTGTCATTCCTCCTGCCACAGCATAGAGTGCACAGTTCTTATCAGAAGCAGTTTTGTCTAATGCACTAGCATGTTTGCAGATTGGATTTTTTAATTTCATGTGGTATTATAAAGGTTAAGGGAGTGCTGATGGAAGAACAAAATATACAGTAGCTCTTCTATAGTGCATTTTGTGTTCTTCAGTACAGCTAGTGCTAATTTTAAGCACCTTTCAACAATATAAAATTAAAGATGTCTGAAAATATTTTTTGGCATTTTAAAATTATTTTTGTTTTCTCTAAGTACAAATCCCCAAAATATGGGCAGCTTGGGAGTTCTGTTTTATCATAATGACATTTTCATACCCATTTTCTTTATTTCTGATGTTGCTATCATAGCTCTTGGAGTACAATTAGGATGCTTTGTATTCGCTTTTTTAGTACTATACCTCTTAGAGTAGCACAGTTCACCTGTGGTTTTGGTTCTGTGTTGACAGGTGTTATTAACCTAGTGATTCTGTTCAGAAAATTGAAAACAGAAAATTGAAATCCTTCTATTTCACCATCACTTGAGTGGCAGACTCTTAGCTGCAAAGCACTATGCTAAATAATTATTCTGTATTGTGTTGGGAATAAAAAAAGTCCTGCTTCTTTGTTTAATTTCCCTTCCTACCTTTTAATGAAAGCAGAATTTATCCAGCAAAGCAAAAATATAACTTCAGTATCACAAACTGAGAAGCAGGCAGTGGAAACATTCAGTGATCGCTGTTTCTTGTGTCATACTTGTGTTGTGCTTTCTGGGCTGATTCATGTAACTGGAAGCTTTCAGAATCCCAACAAAGAGCATTAAGAGCAACGAGGTTTTACAGGCTTGTTGACCCTCCTCCCAGAGGCATTTGTAGGATAAAGATGGGTAAAACTGTTACCTTTTTTGCCATTTGGGTAGTCTGTAATGAGCAAGGGAGTGATACATACAGTGGATACTTTTCACACACTTGCATCTGGAATCATTAGTTATTAAATTTTTAAAATTATCTCAATTGCAAACGTAGACTACTTTGATGAATTGTAATAACCCAAATGTAATAATAACTCAAATGTATTATAGAAGTGAATATCAAATTAACTCTTTTTACTTGTATTAAAAAAAACAACTTCTACTTTCTTTTAAAAACAGGTTAACTAATAAGATCCAGTTTCTTGAAAGCAATGCTAATTTGTGTGACTGTGTCCCTATCATTTATTATTAATGGTGATCCATATCAGCCATTCCACTATTGCTGATGTCAGCCTGAAAGCCTATAACTACCAAGGTTACTTCATTAGCTTTCTTTTAGTCTTCTCAAATCTTATAATTATTCTGAGTGCTATTAAGAAAGAGTATAATTTGTTGAGATAGCTTCTTGCCAGATCTTTTTTAACTCTTGAATACAATTAAATAGATCTGTTGACTAACATTTCCTAGCTTTAGTCACTCATATTTAACATTTCCAATGGAAAATTTAGTATAAGCATATTTTCAGATAAACTTCTGTTTGATATTTAGGAAAAAATCTTTTGCATATCTGTTGGTTTATAATGTTATTTTTCCTGCCACATTTCTAGAGTACTGTGCCAAAATTTGGTTTCTTCCTTTGTTCATTTATATCCTGTATGTCCTTGATGCAGCAGTTCTTGTGGAGACACAGCATTATAATAGTAACTAAGGACTTCTTCAGAATGCATAAGCATAGGAGGCTGAATTGAGGTTGCACAAGTCACATCAATTATTACGTATTGCAGCTCTAATCTACTTTTCTTTACAACCTGATCATGCGTCTAAGAGGTTTTTAGTGTATAATTAAGATAATTGCTCCCCATCATATGATCCCCTGGATAACATCTCTGATAACATCCTTAACAATGAAATATTATTCTTAAAAATACTCTGTCATTTCTGAAGCTAAAGCACATGGGAATGACTGATACCATGTGACCAGTTCATTATCAAAATAGATGCAGGTCTCCACCTATCCAGTATGTTCCGGAAAATATGTTTATGTTCCTTAGTGTTAACTAGCCTATATTTTCTCTGCAAAGTGAGAGCAAAAAGCTGCTGCTTGACATGTGTTAAACATTCTTCTGATGATTCATGACTTTTTATTACTTTTTGTTAAAGTACAGCGGAAAAAACATTAGTTTTTGCTGGAGTTTTGGGCAATTTTTGCAAATGAGTGCTCATTAAAGTGCATGCATTCTGTCCAACTCTGCTTCATCCATCCTGGTGTGATTACCATCTAGAATGATCTCATTATGCACTTGACTGCATGCTGTCAGACAAAACCTCTTTTTCAAATCAAGGCAAAAATTCAAATGAACACAATTATTTGGAGGTATTTTGCATTTTAAAGCCCATAAGCAGACATTATTTAGAAGGATTTGAGTTTTTCTTGGTCAGATGACTTTGTTGCAGCATCCTTAGCACACACTTTGGTGTCAGGGCTGACATATACATAGACCATGTACAACATACTCCATTCTTGTAAGTAATCATATGCTTCAAAATGCTCCTGACATTGTTTTATAATTGAGCAGATGTAAGTGACAGTACCTTTTATAAGTGGCAGCAATTTATAGATATATGAAGAATAATATTACTATAAACCTCATCCAATTGCTTATATTTGTGGTAATAGTAAAGCTTCATCTTACTATTCATTTGTTTACGTTTTACATGGATCTGGTGTATTCTAGAGGAATATAAGCTTGCATAATGGGTATAGCACTGCATGGAGATCTTCACTTGGCATTTAGCTAATATTGCGTGTCTCCTGGTGCACCTGTGAATTTTCTACAAACCTTAAACTGAGTTTTCTACAAAGCTTTTCAAGTTGAGTCTTATTCTGTATTGGAAGTTGGGAATTGGTTGTCTTGACTTCGTAGTTTTTATTCTGTTACACTTAAGGCTTTCCATATTGTCCTATTTTGCATTAGGATGAAACTGAGTCCTAAAATTTGAGATATCCAGTTCTCAGGAGTCAGTGCGTCACTTGGCTAATGTCTATAATGCAATCAAGCTCAAGTACTATAAAAAAAAGCTGAACTGTTTTTTTAGAAACACTGCAGGTGTAACAGGAAGTGCATTATGTCTTGAATCACAAAGAACTCAGCTGTTGTATGTGGAAGATGAATTTCTCTGATCTCTCAATTTCAGATTATAAAGCTGCTCAACTCTGAATGATCCATTATTAGACACTTCAATATACATACCGTAGGATCATCTAGACATTCTCAGCAGCTGTAAAATATTATCACATTAACCATGTTCCTGACTCTCCTGCTCCTTGTGTATTTTCTCAGGCTTTTTTTCATATTTTGCATTAAATGTTGCAAATTTAATACAGTATATTCGGGAATGTTTTGTGACTTGCTGTACATGGTGACTAGGTGTGTGGTGTACAGGTGCCTTGCAGCACAGTTATTATTATGTGACTGCCTTCAAGTTAGGTCTTAGATTTGATGGCTTGAGCAATCCCTTTTATTTCTGTGTTCCATATCAGGGCACTTACCTGGGATGTGAGGGATCAAACTGAGAGCCCTAAGCACCTGGCTATAAAGTGCGTGTCACTGGATGTGAGGATGCTATTCAATGCTGGGCCCATGTTTCTCATCCAGTCTGCATCCCAGCTCCCTGTCAGAATAGATACATTAATTCAATCCCTGCTCTGCTGTGTCAGAATAGGGCTGAGCTACAGCAGGATCCATGAACTGAGTGATCAAAAGATCAGCTATGTGGGATACCTGCCTGGCAGTCTTTGTCCTTTTTTTCCCCCTTCAGTCTTTCTTGCAAACACACACCAGGACTTCCATCTTGCTCTGAAGGTTATTTCTGATTAAAATATCCAGCAAAGGATGCATTTCCCCAAGAAAATCAGTTTGGATTAATCAGTTTTTATATGTTGCAAACCATTTGTCAAATGATTCATGACCAGCTGTACACTGCATTCACCCATCAGCTTGGTGGCTCTGCTAACAGGCAGGTACTGAGGTCTTTGGGTCATAGCTCTGCCGGCTCACCCCTGCCTGCTTTCCATCCTTTCTTCTCTGTAGGGATCATCTCCTGCCACAGTTACTGTGCTTTTTCAGATCTTGTAGAGAAGAGTCACTGGCTTTGATATGAAGGCAATTACTAACCTTGGTCTCTTTTCTACAGAGCTAGTAGGGCTAGCATAGCAATCACTCCTTCCTCGACTCACAGCCAAACTGAAAAAGTTTTGCTGGTCCTTCTGACTGACAATCTGTAGGAGAATTACTTTTTTTTTGTGATGAACTCATCAAAGTTGGGCTATGATTTTAGCTTATATCAATTAAAAAAACCTGAATATGTACACTAATAATTTTATTTCAGCATTGACCTGAATCTGATCTGAAATACTATCTGATAAGATAAAAAATCATACCCTTTTTCTGCTATCTTTACTTGTCCAGTAAATAACAATGTAATTGTGGTAATGCTGAAAAAAATTTAGTTTCTGTATTTAATATTTCAGTACTTTTAATTATGTTCTACTGGGAACTCACTTTTTCATGACCATATGATATGTTCTATGAATTTTTAACTAAACTTTTCTACTAGCAGAAAACCTGGCATAGCTTGCTAAATTTTGTTAAAATAAAAATATTTGTGAAAATATTAAGCAATGACTAAAATAAAACATTTTGAACATAATGAACAGATTTATTTGTTTTGTTCACTGTCAGAGAATATTAAAAAATAGAAAGCCATGAATTCCTAGTAAAGGTAATCAGTGTCGCATTCTGTAAAAAAATATTTTCCCTCCTATTGTAAGTTAAATAAAAAACACTGGTTTACTTCAATTTTTTCTGCTTCTCTCTCCCTTTCTGCATCTGCTAGTCCTGATGGCAGTATGTAGCTTACTGCCAAAGTTTCCTTCTGTTACCTTACAGAGATTTCATTTTTGTTCTTTTTGTACCATTTTCACTTTTGTGCCACCTCAAAAAGAAATTTGAAGTGTGCAAGAAATGTAGGACTTCGCTATATGTCAAAATAGGATGGGAATGGGTTTGTATTGCCAATCCACAAACACACAGACGCTGCATATATTTACTAGTAGCTAATGATAGAATAATTTCTACTGCATCAGGACGTCAGACTAGGCTTCCCCCTCCCCCCCCCCCCCCCCTTTTTTTTTTTTTTTTTTCCCCCTGATATGCCTTCAAATACTGCAGTTTTGGAAGTACCCATCTGAAGAATATTTTCATACCCAGCTGCTTTACTGTTTTCAGAAAACAAGAAAAGTCTTCAGAAGGACTATTTAACCTTTTTTTTTTTTTCTCCAGGGAAAGGTTTTTATTCTTTGTAGAATACAATATATCGTTGTATGCAGTAGTATCTGTTCTGGATGAGGATGTAAAACCAGCTTTTAGTAAAAATAAACTTTCCGCTCTAGCTCCAGCTGTTCACTTCATGTCCTTTTTCTTTCAGATGTCATTCCCTCCCTGCTGGAAGATACTTAAATAATATAGGATAATTAAAATCAGTGTCTTTCCAGTAGTGCTGGCATTGAAATTACATTTTTTGCTGAGAGCATTTCCATTATTTTTGGCATCTATTTCTGTCTTACATTATGATGAAAAAAATATAAGAACATTCTGTGAATATTGAAGAAGTAGAATTTGCAAAAAATACTTATTTTCTGATCACTTATACAGTTTTTCTTTCATAGTTTTTCTCATACAACCTGTAATAACTTAAATAGGTATTTTCCATTGATACATTTATCAAAATTGTGAAATGCCTTCTGAAGTAACTTTAAAGAAAAAGCCATAGATTTCATAAATTGCTTGTTTGACTGCTAGATATCAGCCTGAAAAATGCAATGTGGAATAAATTGTGACTTGTATTCTAACAGAATATTAACACTTACAATACCAAATTGGTGGTAGTTAGGAGTTCTGGCAGCAAGAGTGACATGAATTCTGTGAATCCTACGTTTAGTTTTGGCTAAATAATTACTTATATACTAGTGTAATTTAATTCTTTGTTGCAGTTTAAGTCTTGAAGCTAAGGGATGTTGAATAGTTTTGAGCCATGCTTTTTTTTTAATAAAGCCTGGCAAAAAAAGCATAGTTTCACTTAATTATGATCTGCCTTTTGGTATTAGTGTTTGGATGGGATCAGGTGCTTCATCTCTGCTCTACTGCTTTGGAATATTCCTTCTTGAATGAATATACTGATTTGACTCTAGGTCAAACAAACAGGCCAAAGCTGCATCGTCTAGAAATTTTGGTTTATTAATTTTCTATCAATAGCAAATACAAATAGCATGCCTCTGCGATGTACATGTAGTTTTGTGCTGTCTTTATAATTCCTTTATCTAGTTAGCTGCAGTGGTCAAACATTCCAAGCATCTATCCAAACTCCGTAAGAAGTATAGTAGGTTTCACTAGTGGGAACACTTAATAAGAATTTTAGGAAATCTGCAAAGCTTGTGGATCTTAGAGAATCTACAACCAAAACAAGAAAAGAAAGCTACTGTGGCAAGCTGCACACTGTGACAGAAACTAAATGAAATATTCTGAAGCATTTAGAGGATTCTAAACACTCAGAGCAGAATTTATACAAATCCTGCCTTGTCAGTCAGAAGGTAAGTTAATAATGTGCAAATATGTAAGAGAGTTATAACATATAATTTCATCTAAATTGCAGCAGAGAGAAAATAATAGAGGAACATTAACAAAAAATGATAGAATTTGAGTATTTTGCAGGACAAATGCTAAGGGTGAATAAAAATACATGTGAATAAAATATGGCAAAGTTGTTTTGGGGTGTTAATTATAAAAGATCTTTTGAATATTAAAAAAATACAATCAAGTTATTTATTTTTTTTTAGTTACTAAACACGCTAATGCTGTAGTGCCACAAATTAGCTGTTAATGTTTGGAAACTGCATTGTGTAATTCCAAAATCATCCACATGTTTTCCTTTATCTCTCTCAAATCATTTGGATGTTATTAGGGCAACATAATGGATTAGATATCTGGTCCACTCTGGTACAGGTGTTTTTTCATGTTGCTTTCAATATTAACAGCAGACACTTCTGAGATTCCCTAAATTCTGACTGCGTATTAGTAGTGCACACTATCTGCTGGACAAGGTCTTTGTGCTTAATGAGTATACTGTTACACTGTATGCAATATATATTTCTAGTTTGGAAAAAAAAAACCAACAACCAACAATTTTTTTCATTTAAATATTTATTACATACAAAAATGTAAGTTTTCAGAGTGACAGCTGAGCTCTCTGAAGTTGATAAAAAATTCAGGTACATTAAATAAGAATAACTGGTTATTGAGATGTTTTAAAACATCATTTCTAGCTCTCTGGCTGAAAAAAGTTTTGGTTAGCTTTTTGATTTCAGTGTTCTGATAAAGGGCTTCATTAACTAATTAATAGTTCAGAAGAATGAAGCTTGTGAAAATGCAGTTTTGTCCATAGATTGCATTTCATTGCAACTAACGATAGATGCATATTGGGATGTTTATCTTCAAGGCTGCTGAAATTAACTGAACTTAGTCCCCAGGGAGTATGGCTGTCATCAGTATTAAAAGGTTTGAGAGCACTTACTGTCATCACCTTTTGTGGTTTATATTCTGAGATAATTTGAAAATGTAGCCTAATCATGTATGGTATATGCAATAG
Organism: Apus apus; assembly: GCF_020740795.1. Taxonomy (NCBI): domain Eukaryota; kingdom Metazoa; phylum Chordata; class Aves; order Apodiformes; family Apodidae; genus Apus; species Apus apus. Next base: position 156,896,757 of record NC_067282.1, read on the forward strand.
TAGAATACTTCCTCTACACAGCAGTTTTGTTATTCTCTTTGGATTATAGGAGAAGCCTTGTGAAACACTAAGGCAAGGAAGGATATGATAGTATTCAATGATCTCTCACTCATGAGTTACATTTAAAAATAAGCACAGACATCCCCAGTATGTATAATTTTTCTTTGGAGGATATTTTATCTTACAACACTAATAGGCTTTCCAGTTTTTATTGAATGTCTGAAATAAGCAAAAATATTTTGGCAGCTGTAACTACATCCTGTGCTTTTCATTGAACTTCCAGAGATATGATGACTACATGCTGAGACAAGGCAAATATAGGTATCTATGAAGTATCTGTCATAGGCAAGTGTATCATTTCACTATTCACCTTTTAGAAACAGAAAAGACAACAAAAATCTCAATTAAAAAAAAAAAGTTTATCACAATGGTGCAGCATTGTTTTTGAATGATCAATTAGACATCAACAGCTTGCAGAGGCAGTCTCAAAAGGTTACTCAGGAAATGGTGGAAATCACCCATCATCTCTCATTATGTACTAATGAGAGATGTTTTTCCAGACAGTTGCCTGGTATTATAAGGGTTATGCAAGCTTGAAGCAGTTCCAAAGTCTATTTGTGCAGGTGGGTGATTAGAGGAAATAAAAAAGTTGATAATAGTCATACCCAACTCTCTTGGATGATGCTGAAACAGCTAAGCAGACCCCCTGCTGCCACTGGAATGCACTTCACTGGTAATTAATTCCAAACACAATCCTGAAATAGCAGCCGCATCCAAGATTGGGCCAGTTATAGCTTCAAGTGCTTTCAACAAGACAGTTGCAGATATATATTTACAGTCCTACTCAGAAGAATAGTTATTCAGGTCTAAGTGTGTGGGAAACAAAACAATTTCAAAAGAGCAAATTCAAACAGTTTAGTCCAACTGTTCTCTCTATGCATCCAGTGTTGCTCCCTCCTGATTCCATTATTCAGTATTCCGTCTGCTCTTTTAAAATGTCTCTTGTAATGTTCGTTCCTTGAAATCCTGAAAAACATGATTGTTCTTATCTGTAGTTCCTAGATTGATGCCATGCTGAAGACTTATGTAGGAGAGAAGATTTGCTTTGGGGATTTCATCAAGTTAGAACAATTTAAAAATTGAATCCTACGCTATGGCAAATTGCCTAGTCCCTCAGCTGGGGCTTCAATACAACACAAATGGTTTTTCTATCTGCTTGACAAAATAGCAGATTTTATATTTTTCCTGGATTTCTGTATGAACTGCATCCTGGCTTAATTTTACTGTATGCAATTGCTATGAATCCTTGCAATGGGTCCACCACTAAAAGAAGACATCACATTTTTATCTCATATGGTATGCGAAGAATCTTATACATGGCAGATCTGTATCAAGTCAGGGCAGTGCCTACTATTTTATTACCTCCTCTGCTCAGTTTTGGGTCTTTGTTTCTTTCTACTTGTTGGCTTGTGGTCCTGCCTTGTAAATGTACTGCTGGTGGAATACAGCCCACTTGGGTTGACCCACAGTGAGTGAACTCAGCCCAGCTACTGCTGACTCCATACAAAATGTTCAGATACATTGTTTTAAGACTTGCACTGAAATCTGTCTGTGGGTATATTTTAGTGCAATGGGGTGATTTTCCTTGCTCTCCCTTAGAGAGGGTTAATTGTGTTTTAATGAACCTTCTGTAAGATTCAGGAAGATCACTGTGCCAAATTCTCTTTACCATACAGAATAGGATTCAGATGATTCTTTATGTGGGCCTGGGTCACTCTCTCTTTCTTTTAGATAAAGTTTAGAAATAGTAGGAAAGATGACATGAGACATAATCATCTGGGGAAGTTTATTGGTCTTCTCCTCAGCATGAGGATATCAATATATCCTTTTGATTATCCCTGGAATCAGAAAATATGCATTTATGTGTCAGTCCAATGTGGCTATAAATGACTTCTTTCATTCCAGTTATGAAGCTTTTTAAGGGACTAGACGATTATTTATAATTTAACAACACTGAAATCTAGTCTGTATGGTGCTATCCTTAATGAATCTACATTAACCTGTTCAGCTCTCAACCAGTCAGGATCTTAAGAGGACATAAAACATGTATAGACAAAAGCATTCCAATATTTTTTTCTAAAGACATATCCAAAACCATAGAAATTACCAGACTGGATAGGTGTTTTTGTAGTACTTCTCTAATAGTCTGGCGAATGGAGTCTGCTATAACTGATCAAACTTAGGTCTGTCTTGTTACTGCATTAAAAAGCATTTTGATCCCAGACAACACCAAGGCATCTAGAGCTTTACTTGCATTTTTGCATTATCCTGATGCTGGGGTATAGAAAACAGATGGAGAGTTTTGGCCAGCCTTCAAGTAGTTTGAAACATGCCATGAAGTCCTCCACACTGAGCACAGCTTCAGGAATAAAAGGAAGTTATTTACTCGTAATAGGGTGCCTTTGAGGTTGTTGCCTATGTGTGTATGCAGGCATATCTATATATATTTAGGAGTATGTGTATATATATATGTTCACGCTCATTTCCCACCCTTCTTTTTCTTTCTCCTGGAATTGTAACATACAAGTCTACCCAGTGCCTGGGGTTATACTGTAAAGCTCTACGAGGTTATAATTATTATACTTTGTGCTTTAAGTATTTTGTTCATATTTAGCATTATATTTTCAGAGGTTTTGGAATTTAGTATATATATTTATAAATACCATTAGATGTGTAGCATATAGCCTAGTTCTAGATTACTGCTGTCCACACCTCTAAAGTTATATATTTCTTCCCCTCATACAGCAAATTGTAAATATGCCCATATTGTATTTTAAGTAACTCCACGAATAATTGTAATGTGAAAATAAAATAGACTGTATATATTTGCATTTTGGTTCAGAGCACTGGATGTGAATTTGAAATAAATAATTCTTCCCAGTTACTGTTCATTGCTTCAGTCTCAGTCTGGTTTTGGGGCACATAAACCAGACTCCTATTTAATCTGAAGCTCCATTTCAGGAGGGCACCAAGAGTATAGGGTCCTTCTAGAAGCTGTGAGATAGAGGTATGGTGGGGGTGTTTGGCAGAATAAGTAAGATGCTAACTAGTGCTGAACATGCAAACCTATGTATGTTCTAAATGGAGAGTCATGGCGATTAACCGCTTTGATCTGCTGATCCATTGCCATTTCACTAAATTGAAGAAATAACTGATGTAATATCTAATACAGACATAATCGTAGATTTTGAAAAGGACACTAGAATGTTTCTGTAATGAAAGTAGAAAGCTACTGACGAACTGTGTTCCGTTGTGAAGATTTATTTCTGAGGTTAAGTCTAATTACAACTGTATATCTGGAATATGGGCTGACTTTTGGCTTTTGATATTTTGCTTGCTGAGATATGGTAGGAACTGTTCTGGTTGCTAGACATGGTATCTGCCCAATAGTTAATATTTTTACTTATGTATATGTAGTGCCTTTTCTTTGAGTACGTTATGAGGAAAATTATCTATTAGAAGAGCTCCAGTGGATCTTTTTTCCTCACAGTACATGGATAGTGGGATTAAAATTTTAATGAAACACTTGTTGAATGGCAGTGATATGGTCTTTTGGTATCCATAAGGACATTTTCCTCTAAGCTTCATACCACATGAAGAAGACAATCACCCACCAACTGACTACTGGAGCACAGTAAAAGACAAAGTATCTAGCGCATGATTTTTTTATACATAGTTTCAGTTAAACAGTTAACATTGTAATTATTTAATCTAGCATCTTAGTAGAAAATAGCAGTGAAAGAGCACCACAATTTGCTCTCACAATATGCTGAAAGTCTACAATATTTACTTTAATTTTGGTCTCTCCAGACTCAAATGGGAGTGATCCTTCAAAGTGTAAGTGGTCACCATACCCATGCACACCCTATTTTGTTGACTTCCTCTTTATCCTGTACACTTCAGAAAAAAAATGTTTATAATTTTTTACCACTATGGTAGAAAAACGTGTCATTTTCACAACGATATTTTGGAAAAAATAGTTACAGTTTTTAAGAGTGTGAGTTTGGCGGAATTAACCCCTCATAATTTTAGGGCCTTAATTTACTTGCCCATGCACAGCTGTCCATTGGCTTTTTAAATTATTTTGGGTGTCCCAGGCTGAGGTTTTAGATGGGCAGTGAAAATTCCACAGTTCCCGCAAGCCTCTTGCAGGTGCCTTGGGTTTCCTTGGACAATGGAGAATAGTGTTAGTTACAAAGACTTTGGCAGTTGAATCTTGCCCTATTCACCTACAACAGAAGTGTCCGAGCTGGCTATCTGGACGTTGTTTAAAGCTAATGACTATCTTAGTATAACCAAGGAAGATTTTAGGGCTTGTTTCTCTGACCTAATATTTCTCCAGGATAATATATCTGAACATTGAATATATTCTAAATTCTAATGAATACAGGTTTGGGTTTTCATTGACTGAAAGACGAGTTTAACATGGTCACTGAAATGTTGCTGTATTTAGAGAAATCTCACCTTGCAAGTCTGAAGATCACAGTTTCTGAATCACTCAAGACTGAGTGCAAATTAATGCCCTTTCTTTGGATAGCAATTTGTTTACTATCATATGAATATAGAAGTTTAACTTTGGGCCTTGAAATCCAAAAATCAGTTTTAGTAGATAGACATATATAGCATACTACATAATGTCATTTTTATTTTATTCAGAAATCCTTTTTGTACTGAAAGACAACATTGCAAATGAATCACTGAGTACTTAGAATGTCAGTGATAGCAGACCAACTTTTTTTTCCACTATAGGATTGGTTATGATATTCATTCTTATATAATATTTTTGTGAGAGACGTGAGGTTAGTGTACATTCGTAGTTAAATATTTTCATGAACAAGACAACTGTGCTTACATTAATTAGGCTTCAATAATATTGAACTGGATAATAGATAAAACTTAATATTATGCACAAAAGGCATCTGTTTTTTGCAATTATATGTGACAGTGTGGTGAAAAACAGATTTTGTAAGGTGTTTGTATTATTGCTTCCTCTATTAATATTTTTGTAAAAAGGTGCTGTAAAAACCAAACATTTACCTTATGAAATTATTTAAAACTCTGAAATTTATAAATTAAAAGCATATCTTGTGAATTAGTTCCTATTAAATGCTATTTTATTTCTTTTTATTATTTTCCTGTAAAATTATATAACAACTTTTAGCAAAATATGGAGTAACTGTAAAAAGAGAGACCAGTAAAAAGCTAATCTCGATTTCTGGATATCATGGAGCTGATTCAATATTAATAGGTTTTAGTGTAAAATGAAATCAAGCCCCTTGTCTTTAATCAGAGGGTGTAACTAAATCAAATAATGATAGTGTGGTTTGAGAGTAAGCGTTTTTTAAATGGTGGTAGGAACAAGCTGACCTTCAGCTTCCAAGTGGTGATGTTATAGTTTGTAATTACAGTTTTTTTTATTAATAAGGAAAAGACTAATGTGCACAGATAGTTTGTATGAAGCACTTTTAGAACCATTGCTGTAAATACTGAGTCTAATTCTACTGAAAGTAATTAAAACATTGGGAAAACTAGCAAGTTTTAAGCAGCATTAAGATTTGGATGTTACGATTAAGATGAAGAAGACAAAACCTGTCTAATTCTGTGAGAAATTTAAGAATCATCATCTTTTTTCATATGTCCATGGTTAGAGATGCTCAGTGGTAAATATGATTCTGATGGCTTTGTAACACTTTCTGTCCTTCAAAAACTTGCATGCTGAGCCAATCAATAAACCATCAAACAAAGCAAACTAGTAAGATTCACCAGGATGTAAATCAGCAGAGCTATTTTTATAGTCCACACTAGATGAGTCCACCTAATCTAAAACTTGAGTTTATCTAAACTTTAAAAATATTTTTATTAATTTGGAAATAGAAAACATAACCGTGTGTATTTTTTATCCTATTCTATTTCTTTTGACTTGAAACAAAGGAAATGGAAGATGGGAAGCCATAGAAGTAATTGCAGAATCACAGAATGGTTTGAGTTGGAAGGGACCCTAAATACAATCTACTTCCAACCCCCCTTCATGGTCATGGACATCTGCCACTAGATCAGGTTGCTCAGGACTCCATCCAACTTGCCCTCAAACACTTCCAGGGATAGGGCTTCCACAACTTCCCTGGGCAACCTATTCCAGTGTCTCACCACCCTCACACAAAAGAATTTCCTCCTGATGTCTAACCTAAATCTCCCCTCATCCAGTTTTGACCCATTACCTCTTGTCCTCTCACTACATGCCCTTGTCAAAAGTCCCTCCCCAGCTTTCCTGTAGCCCCTTCAGGTACTGGAAGGCCACTGTAAGGTGCCCCCAGAGCCTTCTCTTCTCCAGGCTGAGCAGCCTGAACTCTCTCAGCCTGTCCTTGGAGGAGAGGTGCTCTGGCTCTCAGATGATCTTTCGAGGTCCCTTCCAACCCCTAGGATTCTAGGATTCTGTGATCATCTTTGTGGCCCTTCTCTGGACTTTCTTGATGAGCTCCATGTCCTTATGTTGGGGGCTTTAGAACTGGACACAGCACTCCAGGTGCAGTCTCATGACAGCTGAGTTAAGGGGGAGAATCACCTCCTTTGACCTGCTCTTGGCTTCTTTTGATCCATCTCTCAGTAACCATTTTTAAAAACCAGACTAAGCTTCAGCTACAAAATACTTGTGACAGTTTCTCATGTATGATGGAGGCAGGAAGGAATATCGTTAGAGCATGCTGCAGTTCAGTACTTTTAGCTGCTGGAGTCTGGTGTTATCTGACTAGTACAGAAACATCTCTTTGCTTATTGCAGCTTGAGCCAGAAAATAGAAAAAATGACCATTATAAGTACTTCCCTGTTCACCCCATCTATAGCACCTATCAGAAACTCAGCATGAGAGCTAATCTTTCCTATGTAAATTTGGTAGGTTCTCAAGTTTCCAAATTGTTTTTGCCATGGAATGTACCACTGGAACATTATTACATTTATACTTACCTAAAGGGGAAAAAAAAAAAGAAAAAAGAAAAAAAAAAAAAAGAAGTTGGCTTTAGTTTTGTTGCCAGAGAAATAGAAAAGAAAATGAAACCATGATTATGATATAATTTAATTACAAAAGAAAATATACTCAAATCTATTCTTAATGAAAATATGAGTACTGTATGCATAAACAGAGAAGTTGCCAGGTTGGTTGCAGGAACTAATTTGATGGTGATATTCTCTGATGGAGCAGACTCAGGTAGTAAATCATTATTGGTTGCCTAATGAGAAGATCCTACTGTGAAAATAAACAGCTGTCCACAATAAAGAAATTGTTTACAAGAAACCATTACATGTCAGACACTTTGTTCCTTTGAGAAAGAACTGAAGGCATGAAATATTGAGCAGCTGGATTTCTTTCTGGGATGTTTATCTCAAAGAAAACTAATGGGGTTTTTTTTGCAAAGCTTTATATTTGGATTCTAAAAGCATGATCCTTATTTCTATCACTTTATTTTGCTTGGAAGGAAAGGCTGTAACTACTCTTTTTTGAAATATTTGCATATTATGTATGTTCCTGAATTGGTTATAGTTGCATGCACACTGTAGGTGAAGAACCTTTTCTCAGGCCTAACTAGTGGTGTATGTAACAGCCCTGCCTCCCCTCATGAATATCTTCCAATAAATTTTCATTCCAAGAATGTCACTCCCAGTTGCTTTGATGCTTCTCAGGTGTGGCTGTATCTAGGTGCAAAACCTCATCTCCAGTGACCTATCTTTGAACAGGGTCAACAAGAAGTCTTTCCTGTGGAAAGACCAAAACCTTGCTCACAACTTGATTCCTTTATTAAACTCTTCCACATATTTAAGTGTTAGCAAACTAAGCTGAGCTGACTATCATCAAAGGCTTGTAAAAGAATGAAGTGGTGGTGGGGAAATGTGCTCATTACCATCAGCACCAATCTGTATTTCTCTCTGGCCTTTGAGAGATACATCTTTGAGATCCTTCTGCACCTGCAAGACTTCCTGATTTCACTTGCAAGGCTTTTATGTGCTAAATAGTTAAAGGGCAGCTGTGTCCTTCAGCTGAGCCACACGGGCTTCAGAGTGAAAGAACAGCAGCAGGAACACAGGGACTGCTGCTACTAGGGAGTTTGTGTTCTTTGTAGGTTTAGTTGGTTGTCAGAGAAAGTTGTTCTCTTTGTTTCTCACACCAGTAAGTAAACCAGTAAGTACCTTAAATAGACTTGCGTGAAACATTTCTCAATCTAGAAGTTATTTCTTAGCCTCCTTGATGGTGCCTGTAGTACCACAAGTCTCAGTAGCAGTGCAAAGCTCTCTCAAAGCAAGTCTCTGATTCTCAGTCAAAGAGGTTCATTGAGAACCATCTATTGATCACTGTCATTGGATACATTAAGAAGAGTGTAGCCAATAGGTCAAAGGAGGTTATCCTTCCCTTCTACTCTGCCCCGGTGAGGCCACATCTGGGATACTGTGTCCAATTCTGGTCTCCCCAGTTCATAAAGGTTAAGAAACTACTGGAAAGAGTTCAGTGCGGGGCCACAAAGATTATTAGAGGAAAGGAGCATCTGCCCTATGAGGAAAGGCTGATGAGAGAGCTGAGTCTGTTTAGTCGGGAGGAGACCAAAGGGTATCCCACAGCACTCTCCTAGAGAAGCTGGCTTCTCATGGCTTGGATGTGCATATGCTTTGCTGGATAAAAATTGTTTGGATGGCCGGGTCCAGCGAGTTGTGTTAAATGGAGCTAAATCCAGTTGGTGATCAAACAGGAGAGGCGTTCCCTAGGGCTCAGTGCTGGGGCTGCTCCTGTTTAACATCTTTATTGATGATTTGGATGAGGGAATAGAGTGCACCCTCAGTAAGTTTGCAGATGACATTGAGTAGAATTGTTGATCTGCTTGAGGGCAGGGAGGCTCTGCAGAGGGATCTGGACAGGCTTGATTGATGGGCTGAGGCCAGTGACATGAGGTTCAATAAGGCCAAATGTCAGGTCCTGCACTTTGGCCACAACAACCCCCAGCAGCTCTACAGGCCTGGGGAAGAGTGGCTGGAGAGCTGCCCAGCAGAGAGGGACCTGGGGGAGTTGACTGACAGATGGCTGAACAGGAGCCAGCAGTGTGCCCAGGTGGCCAAGAAAGCCAATGACATCCTGGTCTGCATCAGGAATAGTGTGACCAGGACCAAGGAGGTGATCCTATCCCTATACTCCACCTTAGTGAAGCCTCACCTCAAGTACTGTGTGCAGTTTTGGGCAACGCAGTATAGGAAGGACATGGAGGTGCTGGAGAGGGTGCAGGGAAGGGCAACTAAGCTGATTAGGGGTCTGGAGAACAGGTCTTATGAGGAGAGGCTGAGGGAGTTGGGGCTGTTCATCCTGGAGAAGAGGAGACTGAGGGGAGGCCTCATGGCTTTCTACAACTGTGACTGTGTGACTTTGACTGTCCATAGACTGAAGCAGAAGAGGATGAGACTTTCAGCTCAATTAAGATGCTCCTAAACGCTTACATTCAGCCCTATCCTCACTATCAGATTCGGAAAGAGGAAAATAAAGGCCTTGATGGAGTGTCTTCCTGTAAAATCTCTGACCCTCCTTTGGTGATCTAGGCTTTCCAACGACAGGATACTTATTCACATTCCACAAATAAACAGATTTCCAGTTAGATAACAGGTCAGACAGGAGTCAATAAGAGAGAGTTAAGGCTTTCTGGAGTGTCATTCAAGTTCTTTTGTGTTAGGGACATTATTATGAGGATTCACTGCATTAGAAGTATTCAGAGAAGGTAAGAATGATATTTGAAGTCCGTTTAATGGTCCTCCACAGTGCCATAAAATGGGAACAGCAGTTTCCCATGTACCTGCAGGTATGTACACATTTTTAAGACATCTCTAGGTTTTCTGGCTGAGATACTGCTAGAAGTGTAGATACTGCAATGCAGAACTCTGTGAAGGGTTGCAGTTTCATCAGAGGACCTAATTCTTGCTGATCCCATAGGTTGCTCTCAGTGTCCAGGAAAGTTGTCGCTAATGGCTGTTAGCATACTCTTAAGTCATGTATGTGTTTGTATAACTTGTTGAACTAGGTCTTTTGTGTTAAGATTTTCCAGGATGAGATACAAGTTGCATTAGAAGCTCCCTTGTATATCACCCCTGCTAGAGCAATAATATTTGGATTCCCAATCAGTAATTCAAAATAACACAATATTTGTGTTCATTTTGTGCACTTTTATTTAGGTATTGAGAGTGCTATGTCCTGCCTTAACACAGAATGACTGTAAGACCTGATAAATAAAGTGTAGATATTCAATATATTCCTCAACAAATACATTCCAAGAATAGATTTTGTAAGATGAAATACTGTTCTGAGTAGTGTTCAGTTTTCAAAATAATTTTTTATTTTACAAAGTATGAAGTATTTTTGAGTTCACATAAATGCTATTTTTATTCACAGATAATGCACCTCAGGTAGCAATTACCACACCAGGATCTGGTAACCATAGAAACAGCTCTACAGGCCCAACACCTGACTGCTCTCCTCCATCACCAGACACTGCACTTAAAAACATAGTGAAAGTTATACGTCCTCAGGTAGGTGTTCACTATAAGTATCCTCTTATTAGTTGTATTTTTCATTTTTAAAAAAGGCTATGATGCATGTATTCTAAGGGGATGTTATCACTCTATACATGACTAGGTCAAAAACAGAGAAAAAGAAACCAAAATGTATTTTGTACTTAGGAAGCAATCTTGATGGCAGGAGAAAATAGGATATTTAATGAATGAGCCCAACAATGTACAGAGACATAGTCTTAATGTAATGTTTTGTATTTTTATGTACTATTAGTTTTCTTCTGAGTTTATGTTCTTTGTTGATCAATATTAGCTCCGTGTTATTGTCCAGGTTTTTCCTCTTTCTGTATCTCCATTTACATGATCCCATAATGTTTCATTCCTTCCTCAGCTTACCTTCTCATATAGCTTCTTGGCTTTCATCCTTCCTAACTATATGTATTTTTAATACTGTTTGGTAAACAAGATGCTTAACATGTGGAAAACTTGAGTGCTCCTTGTAATTCTTTCAGGAGTACAGCCTTTTAAAATAAAAGCTTGGAAAGAAGTAAATCTTAGTATCTGTTTGCTTCAGTAGTATAGAGGTAATCAGCGTAGAGGAGTTTATTTTAGCATCACAGGATCATAAAGTAGCACAGGTCAGAAGAAACCTCATGGAATTATCTAGTTCCCTGCTTAAACAAGTATGACATTAGGTGTGACAACTACATGCTGAGTTGACTAATTGTGCAACTTTTTTTGGTGTGGACCAAAATAACTTCTATTCGTCTCCTACCAATGATTTGGTTTAAATGCAGATATCTGTTTTTTGCTGCTGATGTCTGCAACTGGGCCACTTTGATGCCAGTGGATGCAAGCTTTGTATAATCAGTGTGTTGCTAGCATTTGTGTTACTTGCAAAGTAAACTGATGGATACATATTACTTTAGTAAGAATTATATAGGGCAGATTGTTTTGATGACACACCAAGTGAATATGTTGTAGTGGTAGTGTTCAGCAGGTTTTGCAGAATTAAAGGTAATTACTAGGTGCACCTGCTGTGATTGGACCCATTTGTTTCCTATGGCTGACAAAGTCAGTGCACAATCATTCTAATGACTGGCTGGTGCAGCCCATCTCTCTGTGCCAGTATGGTGGTTTGGATTCCACATCCTGGGAATCAAGTTTGCAAGGGATCTAAAATAACAGTTTCTTCTCCTTTTCTTTTTTAATAGTTGTTTCTGGTTTTGCTTGCTCCTGTAGTTTCTCTGTCCCTCCCACCCTACATCAGTATGGTACTGAAATGCCTCTTTTCCTCTAAGCTGTTTTTTATAGTAGGCAGCAAGCAAACAGAAAGGTATTGGAATATTGTTGGAACAAGCTGTTGTGTGATAGCTTATTGAAAATAGCATTTAAAAAGCTGTTTCCATCATGGCATTACCAACAGATGGACCCAGAACACTGAATGGTGATGTTCTCCTGCTAGATAACTCTGAATGGATTCAGCAGATTCTGGGGAGCTATTTTCAAATTTAAATCATACCATTTACTGACTCCCAGTATTCTCATCATTCTGCAGAACAAAAGCTAGCTGTGCTATATATATGATTGGAATTTTACCACATTTTCTGAAATGTCTCTCATGTGGCCCTACATGTGGCATACTTCCTATGCAAAAAACAACAGCAGAAAGGCATACGTAGGCTGGTGCTTAATGCAAGCTGTAAATCTATGCTCTAATACACAAGAAGTTGTATACACTATGGCATTCAGATTCCATTATGCTTGTCCTTTCTCTGTGTGTTTTATGCACATTGCTTCAGTATTCTTCCTATTCTTTGTTTTTGTTGCAGACCTAATTGCCTCCCCCCCCAAGATCTCAACCCAACAGTTAAGACAAAGAACTTGTAGATGCTTGCAATGTGATGTTTGCAAATCATTAGTGTTAACTCTTCCTGCATATTTAATTCCTTTATTCCATGCCTGCTGCATTCAATTACATGGCAAGCTCTTTGAAGGTTAGCACAATGGGATTCTATTCTTGACTGACCTCTCACCACTCATGTAAAACTAATGAATACTGTTACACAATCCATGCAAAATAATCAATTTTCTGCTTTCTGTGAGGGCCTCTTTGATCTTTTCTTGCAAAATAAACATGTTTTAAACAGATCTAAAACAGCAATAATATACTTTTCCAAAACAGCTGTTGATCCTTTCCCCTCTTCATATGTCTTGTGCATCCAGCACAGGAAGGTGCCAGTGAAAGGCAGAATGGGATACTCTTCAGCAGCTAGTTTTGCACTAAGCAGGCTTTGGTAGCTTGGATGAAGCTGCCAGGGAAGTCTGGCCTTTCAACTCATGTTATTTTCATTTATAGCCTTAGTTATCTTTCCTGGAGGGATGTGTATACAACAGTTTACCCGCAGTAAAGGGAAACACTGTGTTTTTGTATAAGCAGAATCAGAGGGGACCAAAGATTCGTTCCTCCCACCAGTCTGGTGAGGGCAGGTGGTGGCAGAGAGTGGAAAAAGAGAAACCTGGTGAGCTGGCTTTGAAGGCAGAAGTAGAGGATATTCTGCCTCATATTTTATTTGGCCTTTTCTTTCTAAGACTGCATGCCAGCTCACATGATGGCAGTGCGTATCGAAGATTTTGAAGATGTTTGAATGTGAGGTTAAGCATAGTACAGTGGCCTCTCCTTTCTCCTGCTCCAGGCACTCACTTATGAAAAGCAGCTGGTGGGGGACGCTGTCGGCTACATGTGCTACGTGGGGTCCCTGAAGAGCAGGCAGGCAGTGAGCACTGCCAGCTCGTGAGGTGAAAGTATCACAGCTGTGTTAGATAGAGGCAATCTCAGACACAAAGTGTGAATTCTGAGAGACCAGGGTCATGGACAGTAAAGGGATTCCTCAGAGTACTCTCAATTTTTTTTTTTTCATTTTCCTTCTAATTTTCTCTTAACCTGGGCCTAATTACTCACCTTCCTATATTAAAAACATGCCATCACAAAACCTGCCTCAGAATTTCTACTTTTCCTCAACCTTTCACCAACTTTTCTGGAAACTTGCCTTTTATTCAATTAATTATAATTAATTTTGAGGTGAGAAACCTGCATGTTGTTGTGGCCTACCACTTGTTTCTTAGGAGATCCCATTGCTCTCTGAAATGTACCTAAAACTTTATTTGGATATGTCTCAACTATTCGATTCAGTGTACTATTACTACAGCTGAACCTTATTTTAACTGGAATGATGCATCTCCCTGGCATGGTCTAGCACTCTGGAGAGATTCTAACTCAGATCTTGAAGCAATATTAAGTTCAGTGCCACCCACCTGTACTGCTTCTAGCGCTGAAGCTAGCACACTTAAGAGTAATTGAGGCATCTGTGTGCTCTCTCATCTATGTACCTTAGCTATGGCTTATACTTATGATCTAGCATGTTGCAAATACATGCCTTGTTTTCAAATTTTCACAGCGTCAGTCTCTGAAAAAGAGGGTTTGTTGAAAAGTTGCATCTATGCAGATAAGAAACAAACAGGATTTACTTCAGGGTTTGAATCACATAGGTAATTTTTTTTCAAGATTGTCCAGAAAAGTCTTGGTAAGTTTTTACCTCATTAATTGCTAATTAATGAAGACTGAGAAAGTAATAGTTTCAAGTTAAAGATGTATGCCCCTGGAGTACACTAACAACACATGGGAGAAAGAAAAAAAAGAGATGTGGTAAGAGACCAAGTAGGTTAATGAATTAACTAAAGTCCTCTGAAATCTTAGGCTCTCTTTCAAGTTTTAACTTGGTTATGTTAGTACATATCGTAAAATAAAACTCACCTTAGCAGAGTGAAATTTTAGAAAGTGATAGCTTGTCCTACCTCAGTTCCTATTGCTCTTGTCCTGGATGAAGCCTGAACAAAATCGGGCTGTGTGTGACGTTTCATGTATTTTTGTATTAGCCACTCAATTTAGAAAGACTCTCTTTATTTATTTGTTCAGCTCAATTTGAACAAATAAACTAGATACAGAGATGGAGAAAGAGCACCTTTTTTCCTAGGAGGCTGTTTCTTTTGCTAGTGCTGTTTACTTGTAGTCACTGGCCAATTCTCATAAAATTGAATTCCGACATATTATCTTTTACATTCTTTATAAATGTAATCCATCATTTGCATATTCTCTTCTTGTCTTTCTCAGATGTGTTTCAAATGGCTAACTGTAGGTGTAGCTTTTGATATCTCAAGGAGGATTATTTAAATATTACTTGGATATTATCTATCATTAATTAGCATTTTCCCCATTTTATGTGAATAACCAAACTCCCTAAGTTACTTGCTTCAGTGATGTAAAGAGGGCTTCTGGTAGAAACACAACAGAACAGTGAATTTCAGTGTTTCTGACGTAATTGAATTTCATTATCCTTGTTGTTGCTGGTTTTATTGCAAAGATCTAAAATAATTTACTCTTTATAATACAGGTTTTTTTCCTTGTGGGTTTGGATGTACTGTTGTTACCTTAGCCATAATATTTTCTCTTTATCTTTTTAAACCTCTTTAAACAAAGATACAAGTCCATCTATGGTTCATCATTCCTCTGGTTAAGACATCTAGCAATATAATAGAAGATAATAGTTTAAATGTTAGAGGATGGAAGAATGCATTTTTCTGCAAACAGTAATAGAATTCTGCAGGACATCTATAGCTTCTGTTAGACCTATCACACTTGTTTGGGCTACCAGGTGC
Organism: Apus apus; assembly: GCF_020740795.1. Lineage (NCBI taxonomy): Eukaryota > Metazoa > Chordata > Aves > Apodiformes > Apodidae > Apus > Apus apus. The sequence continues at coordinate 156,912,063 of NC_067282.1, forward strand.
ACCTTGCCTAGTGTACAACTACATTGTGCATGCACAGTGAGCCTGGCATAACTAGGATGATGTAGTTCATAGGGAAAGACAGGGACCATGATGTTCCATTCCCTATAGCAGCCTGCACATGTAGGAACAGACCAGCCATGACAGATGCGTGCTCCAGAGCCTCTCTAGTTGACCTAAAAAGTGAAAGTAGTTTACATTCAAGGAAAATCCATCTGATGCTTTTGCAGTTAGGTGCAGGAATTTGAACAAAACCTTACCCAAAAATAATCTTACAGGCAGCTCTGGAACTTTGCAGTTCCAGAAAATAAATTTTCAGAATTAATCTTTCAATAAACAGGATTTTCAAATGGATTAGTGTCACTATGTTCCCATGGTGAAATAACCCTGGTTCCTCCCTATGCCAACACCCTCCTGCAGTACCCTTAGTTCTTCCCAAATGAAATGCATCCCTGGTCCCACTTAGCTTGAGTTGGCACATGCCTGTCTCTGGAAACAGTGAAAGCCTCACTGCAGTGCACAAATGCATGAAAAGTCTGTAATGAATTTACTGAAGTTGTTTTGCAACACACAAAATTCTGGTTTGTTATATTTTATCATAAAAAGGAGGGCTGGAGAGCTCAGGTATACAATAAATTCTCACCACTCACTTTCTGAATAAGATCACAGGACATCTGGGATGTAAGGACCTTCTTTCTCCAGGGAACTGCTTTCTGTGCTCAGCCCAAGTTACAACATCAGTCAGGTGGGGAATAACCAGGAAAATCTCCATGGAGAAATACCATGCAGGCACACTATGTTTCCTGTTCAGGTTCACACTTTTTCTGGTACGCTTTGGGGCTGGACTTTGTGCAACCATGTGCAGCGTCCATGCTTAGCACAGGATACTTAAACAAACTTTACTGAGAGTTACGATTTTGTGAGGGATCAAACCCATCAACTCCTAGGTAAAAGCCACCTCTGTGTATGTGATTTTATGAAGTTCCGAAAGGTGCTGAACATTTCAAAGGTGCTAGCTGAGCATTCCCCAAACCCAATAAAATAAAGATGTATTCTACAGCTCACAGATGGGCACAATTGGTCCTCATCATTGTTTTGCCTCATCGTGAGATTTCTCCTGTGTTATGTAGTGTTTCCAATATTGCATATATCCCTTAGGGCTGCAAGCTCTGCAAGGCAGTTGACAGAAATCTAGGTATGGAGATATATTTCAGAAAATACTCTCCTGAAGAGCCCTTAAAAAAAGGAAAACAGAGAAATAAGAGACATACTGTCAATGCCATAAAGTTGTGGTAACCAATTCATCTATATGTAACTTAAAATAGGACAGACATTATGAAATTCTGTTATTCTGAAATACTCAGTACCAATTACAAAAAAAAAAAAAAAAAAAAAAAGTTATGGCTGGAATTGTCTGACAGGACTGATTTTTCTGCTTCTGTATTACCACAGAATTAATGGGTAGAAGACATGTAACAGCTCCAGAAGAAGATATTTAAAAAAATATATATTCCTTAGTGCATAATGGAAATTCTGTGACTACTTAATAACAACATTAATAAAAAATACTATTAAAAGGGTGCATTGTAAGATTTCATTTGATGACAAGTAGCTATAAAACTTGATTCTGTTTAGATTATTTTAATTACAGCTGAGATAATATGAAAACATAAACAGATCTACCCAGTGCACAGTACTAATGAAAATAGCAAGCGGTGAGTGCATTTAATTGCAGTTGAACAGGATAATAAAGCACAAGTACAAATAAAAGCAGAACAACACTTTACTGACAGGAGTGCTATGTTTTTAAAATATCGCTTCTACCGACATGTATTTTCTTGGTTGAAGTTGGTTGCTTCCCTGGAGTGATTCTCCAGCTTGTGTTTCCTGATTGAATATAAACATAGATCATACAGGAAAACAGAACATTTTTCATAGCTGATCTTGTAACAGACCAAATTGATGAAATAATGAGCACAAAGATAGTTCAGATACTGAAAGTTAGCTATGTGTGTCTACACCAGTAAAATGAGCTCTGAGCTCTGGAAGGTTGCTTTCTATACTGTTCAATTGTTAGCACAGTCCTGGGTATAGCTTTGTTCCTGTACAATTTTTTGTCTCTAAATGTAAGCACTGTGAGTCCTGACTTGGAATCTGAATGGGCCAAGGACCGTTCCTGGTAGGTAATTCTGTTTTGAAGACCTTGCTCTGTAGGCTAAGTTTAATAGTAGGGTCATGAACATATCCATACCAGATGCCCTGCCCTAGTATGTAAAATACTTGAAAATGGTAACACACTCAGCATCTGGAAGATTAAAGCTTTATTTACAGTGCTTTGATGGGTATCTCACCAGATTCATAGCATTTTCCTTTGTTTCTGTGTAGTGCTGGGTGGTTTTGAGCCCTGTAGTTACCAAGGAATCCTTTATCATCACAAAATGCACCGCATGTTCACATGTGCATGATACCTGTGGAATGCAACTTAAAAAACAGCCATCACTTTCACCCTTCGAAGTTTTAAAGACACAAATGAAATTATAAGAAAAATTTTGATAATCTGTAGGCCAGAATGGGATGTTGCTGACAGCTGGAAGCTGATTTAAAAAAAAAAAAAAAAAAAAGGCCTTTAATCTATTTTCCAACACTTTTTTTTTGTTTGTTTTGTTTTGTTAAGTAGTCTTTGAAAGTTGGAAGCTTTTTACAACTGAGGAATAAGATATTCCTCTTATTTACCAAATCTGTCTCTTGCAATTTGGAGCTCGTTTCAGGCAACATTTTCCCAGGATAGGAATAATGGTGTATCTTCAAAATAAGGTCACATCCATCAAAGAGGAAACCACTACAAAGGTGTTACAGTTTTTAGTGTTCAGGACTCACATATCTCACAACCCACAGCTGCAATATGGATGCAATTAAAAGGGAAGCAGAAGCCAAGGGAAATGGAAACTGGGATAAGAACCGTTCTTTTCCTTATTTATTCCATTTGTCATCTAACATAAGACCAGAGGTGGAAGATGGAAGGGGGCAGCAACTACCTCACCTTTAGTTGTTTACTGTGATGGAAGACTCCTAAAGGAGCAGCTAGTATCACATGCACAGAGAACAGAATCACAGGAACAGAAAGCACTATGAATATATATGGTACTTAGATTCGCATTGCATGACTTTCTAACCACAGGATACAGGAAAGAGCTATGTGTCTGTGCCACCCTTGAGTGTGTCACCAACAGTGAAATGATGAAAGTATGCTGATGGGCCATGAGATTACGGTGAAGAAGTATTCACTTGCTGCTCACACAGGATGCAAGAGGCATCTTTCTCTAAATTAAAAATCAGTCAAACAGAAGTTCTGAGGACTGTGGCAGTATGATGCTATTAAACATGAGTTTACGTTTTAAATGCAGTATGCTTTTAGTAATGAAAAATTCCTATGATTTTGTAAGTTCCTTGTTGTGGCTGCTTGTGATATATTTGTTGCCAGCCATTGTGTTGTTTCTGCCTCTGGGCTTAAACTAAATTAAGATGTAGAGAAGTAGAAACAAGAATGTCAAGATGGGTGCTGAAACCGCCTATATGTTATTTTTAGTTGTAGTCATAATTTAATATAAGGTTCTATGAAATGAAAAAAGAGAAAATTAGATTTCCTAACTAAAATGTTAATGTGTCTTCAGCTTGTTTACCATGGTATTTTGAGGGTTGACAGAATCATTGATTCAGGAGCCTAGTAATAGTTCAGTGAAATCTTACAGTTCTAGGTGACATAGATGAATCAAACCCAGATACATTGTAATCTCCAGTGTTTACAATTTCAGGGCTTCTTGATCATCTTAGTTCAGATCCTATAGATCACATAACTCTGGGCAGCAGCACTGACTGATGAAAATATATCAGGCCTGCTGATTTCTGCAAGTCAAAACTGAGGTACTGGGGAGAACCTGTCTTCTCACAGGCTGTGTTTTGCCAACAAAATTATTAACCTTATGGGATTTTATGTAAGCGTACATGACCAAAGGAAACAAAGATAGAAACTGAGATGGTGTGTTGGGAATATTGAGGCAAAGGACCGAGACTAAGAAACCGTAAATGTAATCACAGAATCACAGAATCCTAGGGGTTGGAAGGGACCTTGAAAGATCATGGAATCCAACCCCCCTGCCGGAGCAGAATCACCTAGATATAAAAGTTATATTGAAAGGGAGGGCAGGAGTTAAAATTGAATGCATTGAAGGACAATGAGAGGGATGTGGTGACTGATAAATTCAATAGGAGATAGCACCATTAGGGAGTTCACTTGGGAGACCTTGATGACAAAGCCACAGAGAAAGCTGAGAAGCAAGTATTGGAAGACCAAGTAGATCTGGAATCAGCTAGGATACTGTGATGAGTGTTTTAGAGTAAAATAAGTAGTTTTTGAGGGAATATAACAACAGACATGGGAAAACTGAGAAAAAGAAAGAAGTGAAAGGAAAGTTGAGTGGGTAGTTTTTACATTGTGTAGGGTAGCTGGAATTTGGCCGAAGTTCCTCTAGGCTCATTGGCTCTCAATGACTTAATAAGCCACACATCTGTCCTCTGCGAGTGCTCTAGACCCTAGTTCAGCGTCTGTAAAATGGGCCTAATAGCTCTGCCATAGTGCAGAAGATTGTTGTGAGAATTAATTCTTTAAAGACACTGATGGGACTATGTGTCAAGGTCAGTACATATGGTACTAATCCCAAAGATAAGAGAAGGTGGAGTTACAAGCTTGTATTGCAGAGTATTTCAAAGTGTGTAATATTTTTATGTTAAATTGAGAAAGGAATTTTACCCTACTGCCTCTGCTAAATGTTGTGAGAAATCTTCGCGTGATCCTTTGCATGCTTATAGTGTTACGTGTGAGTTGTGGTAGCATACAGAATTTGCATGCAATTTATTTTCATGGGAGCATTAAGTAAGTCTTTGCTTGTCTTTTTAATAGAAAGGAAATTCAGTATTTATGCTTTCATGCCTTTCCTGTTTTGCAGTGTTCAAAGTGGTATCTTTCATTGATAAAAGTTCACTACTGACTTAACATGAAAATATTCTTCTTATTAGACCAGAGTCGGAAGTTGTTTAAATCTTGTAATTGCAATATCTTTAAGGATATTTATTTTTGCTTTTACATTGATGATAAGGTCTATTCACTAGCCTAAGTCAATAAGCTGTTTTAGGATAGTCTAGGGTTTTCTAGTTCAATTATAGCAATTGAAATAGTTGTCATGTAAAGAGATTTTAAACTAAAGAAAACCAGTTGTTACAGATTTTAAACATAACAAGTAGATTAAATGCATGAATGTAATGAATAAAGAAAATCTACTAAAGGTCAAATATGCATGTGGTTATATAGCTTACATGCTGGGGTGAAGTTAAGCCATACACTTTGATGTCACAAAGGTTATCTAAGAGTGTGCAGACCTGAGTAGCCTGAGGCAGGCATGCAATGACTGGCAAAGCTGGCTTTGGTACAATGGGTGAAGGAAACATCATCTCTTTCGGACAGTGTTTTCTGTTTGTAAAATCTCCACAGCTATAAAACATTGACTCCTGACTATATTTCCTGGACATTATGATATTCCATGTAGTAAATAATCTCCTTAGGGTTATTCAGGATCTACCTGGAGAGATCTTGGTAAATGTAATTTAGAAGTTGCTTTGGCATATGCAATCCGGGAGAACAAGGCACAAGACTCCACTAATTGACTTGCTAGTTGCTGGTTAAAAATTCTGCCAGTAGGGCTGGAATTTTACTCTGGATTTTAACAATTGAAGATAAGGGATTCATAGTGTCTACATGTGACCTGGAGGTGGGATTCAATCTGGGACAAAAATAGCTTTGCTTTTTTCTGTGTATGTAGGAAGCTCTCTCTGATTTGGATATCTAATCTCCCATCAAGCTCAGGAGAGATGTAGATTTAAATTCAGTTGCCTAAAAATAGGCATCTAATGTCATTTGAGGTGCCATGAAGATGTCTTTGACATACACATAAAGACTGTCACTTATGATACAGGACATATATAGGGGACAACTAGACTCTTCTACATGTCAGCTGGAGGCCGGGTAGATACATATATTAAGGCAAGTGAATTAATACCAAGGTGACTAGAGTGAAGTGAATTGTTCTCAGGATGCTATTGATTGTATTGACTAGATCTCTGTTGACTGTAATGGGAGCTTAGATACCTAGTGTAGATGTAAATAGCTATGCTTTAAAATTAGTTATCTAAATCTGGAACTGAATTTAATCCTAACTGTAGAAAAAAAATCCATTTTTTTCTACAGTCTTTCTGCAAACTGTTCTTTAGAGAGACAAAGGCAGAGGGATGCACTCAACACTAACTGGTTTGCTGCATCTCTCTTTGCTAATTGTTCATTAATTTATGCTTATTCAAATAACATAACATTTTACAGGATACAGCAAAGGTGCAAAAGGCTCCTCGAGTTAGCTGTTAAAGCTCAGATGCTAGATTCCTTTTTAATTATGTGGAAAAATCATTGGCACATGTTGACAGATGGGCCTTGTTAATTCCAAACAATTTAGCAGAAGTGTTATACTTTAGAGCACTAGATGCTGCTTGAGGTTCTGTACAAAATCCTTAGATTGGAAAGACACATGAAACTGAGATATGTTTCCCTGAATTAATAATGTCAAATCTCAAAATAGTATAGGAGGTATTTCGTATCACCCAGGTCAGCAGATGGTTGCATGTTAGCACACACAGAACCAGAAAAAATGTTTCTAGCTTCCATAATAATCTTTAAAATTCACTCTATATACCACTGTGGTCTCCAGAGCAAATTATAGCTATTATTGACATATATTTTTAGGATCTGTGAACATTTGCAAACCAAACTGATCTGTAAAAGAAACTTCAGAACAGTTTGGGGGGCTTTTTTTGTTTGTTTCCCCTCTCCCCACCCGTCCTTCCCCCAAGACCTTGCAAATGTTTTCCTGTGAAACTTTTAAAAGATGTTAGAGTATCTTGTAATACCACACTGAGGTGTAGTGAAACAGCTGATCAGCCTTAAGTTAGTAAAAGGCAGTACGGTGTGTCAGATGCTGCTATTCTGACTCCAAGATCAGGACACACAGTGGCTGGAGAACTGACTGGACAAAGGTCACAGTAGTTCCTTTTGGAGCTCCTTGGGAAGACAGAGCTGGACCATCTCAGCTGAGTGTTTAGGTACAAACTGTCTCGATTTAAGAGGAACCAGAGATTGTGCACAAGATGTTACTTCAGGTGTCACTTTTTCAACTCAGAAGCTGAAGTCCTGCAAAAGCACAAAGACACCACTGTTTGGGAAAGGTCCAGAAATATGTTTCTAAATGACTGGAGAGCTTTTTTAGTTTTAGAAATAATGAGTTTGTTGATGAGTTTCTTGTCTAGTAAAAGTATGCCATTTAGGCTCAATTAATAGCCATTAATATTTTTGGTCTGATCAGGTCCCAAACAATGACTTTTAACCATACTTTTCAATGTTGGAGTCTGTCCCTGTTCATTGAACTCCCCCATGAAATTACTAGCCCTAGGAGTCAGCCTTTCAAAGCAAAAGCTATTTTTAATTATTAAAGAAAGTAAATCCCCTCAAGAGACCATAGATGAGTTCCAGATGAATGCCCAAACTCACCCTTTGCAATTTTTCTCAGTTTTATCAGGACACAGTTAATTAACATGGTGCCCAACTCAACTTTAACAAACAATCAACATTATACAAACCTAAGTCTATTTATCTTTATTTGTCCGACATTCCATCAGAAGGAGTGAAAATTTAGTGAGAATAGTCTGGTTCTGTATTTGTAAAACAAACATTGCAGGACTTACAGCCTAAAAATGAAATAAACCACAAACAAAGCTGAAAATTACTCCACTGGGATAGGTTGTATTTCAACCGGTAGTTCTGAGTAAGGGATGGTGAATAGCTTCATGGTCCAATGACAATCTTACTGCTCCCAGGGCAACAATTTGGTATTGACAGAAATAAGTAGCAAATTCTTCACCTTTACAAATATTCTGGTCTGTTAAGCCTGATATGGGAAAACAAAAAGAGTGAAAGCACCCTTTACTATTTTTCTATTTACTTTTCCCAGCTTTAGTTACCTAAGGTAGCAGTTCCTGAGATGTTTTTCTCAGTTGTGAAAAAAATATACAGACATATAAATACATACCTGAATGCAGGGCCTCCTCTCTTCTGGAGGAGGCATTTAATGTTTCAGGTCATTGGTCCTGAAGCTGGAAGAGCATTGTGGGGTTAGGATATTTTAAGTATGGAGATTAGTGCTGTGATAGACTATTTAGCTTGACATTGCAAAACCCTCAGAGGTCTGTGGCATCGAGCACTAAGGTGATACCTGTATTAGCAGGTACTGCAGTGCAAGGATAACAGATGTGTGTAGTGAAAAAGTTGTAGCTGACGTAAATACCACACTGTATATATTTCATTGGTTTTAATTTGGGCTGGCTCTACTGTGGTCCTGTGGTCATAAGGAGTTGGAGCACCTTTTGGACAATCCTGTAATGTACCTTATGGTGTAGGTCCCAAAAGGAGTGAGTTTCTCATGCTCTGAACCTGCTCTACAATCCAAAGCACAGCAATTAAGGGGGATCAGTGGAGAGGTTCACTTCGTTCACACGTGTTTGATACAAACTAGCATCAAGTTTTTCAGTATTCTGTAAAAACTCATGAAGAATGTTTGATTTTAATGTATCATTTTTAAGCTGACACTTTTGCTCTAAGCTTTTAGGCCTTTCAGTCTTTAAATAGCCCTTCATAAATTAAATAGGTGGCAGAGGGTTGCTTTCAAGTGATGAGTACTTGGTATTATTTTGTAAATTTCATTATAGAGACGTCAGTGGTCTAATTGTTTTGCAAGATGTACCCAGCAATGCAGCTGGTGAAGAGCTCCCTTTCTTATCAAAAGATGATTGCAATTATTATATGCAAGGCTGTAAAAACCTATTTTATTTTGAATTAAATTGATTAGAATGAAGACGTCATTTTTTTCTAGTAAAGATTAATCCAAATTTTGGAAGGAAATTATCTCTACATCATGATGTCATATGAAAAGGTTTTCACTAGTATAACGACTATGTCAAATAAAACCAGTAAAAAGAGGGAAACCCTAGGTCAATTTATTAAATGTCAAGTAATGAAAACTATATTAAAAGTCTGTATTTTTCACTGCAAACTTCTATTTTTCTTGTAGCCCAAGCAGCGCACATCGATAGTATCCTCTCTGGAATTTCACCGAATGAATCACGGCCACAATTATTTTGAAATCAACCCATCTATTGGCTGTACAAGTTTTGTTTCTACTCCTGCAGTCAGTCCAGCTAATTATTCCTTTGGATCTCTGGAATACAGTGTGGAAGAGAGAGAACTTCCAGGTATAGAAAAAACCCTTAATTTTCCTATCAGCAAACCTTTATAAAGCCAGAGGTCTGTGGGTTTAAGCTGAAATTGCTGTTGCCTTTGATAGTGTAAAACATTGATCATAAATACACAAAATTATTCTGTTTTTTTTCTGTTGCTCAACAAAAGGTTTTCTTATTTCATGACCAATATTATTTAAAATACATGTTTCTGAACATTGGATGTTGAATAAACCAAACTTAGTTTCAGAGAAATGCCTAGAACTTAGGTAGCATAGCTTTTGAAATACTGATAATTTAGGTACACTGCTTTCATCATTGTGTGGTCAGCTAACTCTAAGACAAATTTTAAGTTGGAAAAACGTAATTAGAACTCATCTTCTACCCATCAGCAAAGAAGAGGAAGGGAAGATTTATAAGTAACCTGACATTTTTTCTGCAGTAGTGATGGGATTCATTAAATCAAAACTTTAATATATTTGCTCTGATGATAAGAACTTAACTGAGTGATAGTGTGATTGTAACTGTGAGGGTTTTATATGCATATAGAGGTTTACGTAATGAAAATGATTTAAAAAGGATTAAAATGTTTTCTTCTTCACATATCAAAACTTTGGGAGCAAGAAAGTGATAGTAAACCATGCATTTACTCATATGCAAGTTACTTTATTTAGGCTAGTAGCAGAAGAGTATATTATTGGGCAACTCTGATGTATTGAAACAAATACCTCTGATAGCTAGTTTATGTGATGTACAGATGGAATTATTTCTTTTAAAGAGATACTGTATTTAAATCATAGAATCATAGAATGCCAGGTTAGAAGGGACCTCAAGCATCATCTGGTCCAACCTTTCTAGGTAGTACTATAGTTAATAGGAAATGGCTCAGCACCCGGTCAAGCTGAGACTTACAACTGTCCAGTGTGGGGGAATCTACCACTTCTTTTCGGAGACTATTCCAATGTTTTACTGTCCTCATGGTGAAAAAATTTACTTCTTGTGTCCAATCAGAATTGCCCTAGGATCAACTTGTGCCCATTACCTCTTGTCTTTTCAATGTGACTCCTTGTAAATAAGGAGTCTCCATCTTCTTGGTAGCCACCCAAACATGATAATAAGGTCTCCTCGAAGCCTTCTCTTCTCAAGGCTGAACAAACCCAGTTTTCTCAACCTCTCATGTCACAGGTCCTCCAGTCCTCTGATCATCCTTGTGGCATGTACAGTTCTATGGACCCCCTCCAGCCAGTCCACATCCTTTTTTTTTTTTTTGTATAGCGGGGACCAACAAATGCTGAGTAGAGCAGGATGGTGATTTCTTTATCTCTGCTGGTGATGCCCTTGTTGATGCAGCCCAGCAACATCCTGTTGGCTTTGTTTGCTGCTGCAGCACTGCTCACTCATGTTGAGCCTGTTATCCGACAAGACCCTCAGGTCCCTTTTCACAAGGCTGCTCTCCAGCCAGGTGGACCCCAGTCTGAACTGCACTCTTGGGTTATGTGTTCCCAGGTGCAAGACCTTACACTTCTCCCCGCTGAACTTCATAAGGTTCCTGCTACCCCACTCCTCCAGCCTATCTAGGTCATCCTGGAGGGTGGCTCTCCCTTCTGGAGTGTCAACCTCTCCCCTCAGCTTGGTGTTGTCTGCAGACTTCATCAGGGTGCTCTTGATCCCAACATCCAGGTCACTTATGAAGATGTTAAACAGCATTGGGCCCAATATTGATCCCTGGGGGGCCCCACATGTGACAGGTTGCCAGTCTGAGGAGGAACTGTTTACTGTCACCCTCTGGGTGTCATCTGTCAGCCAATTCCCCACCCACCACACAGACTACTTGTCAAGGCCATAACAAGTCAGCTTCTCCAGGAGGAGGCTTTGGTGGACTGTATCAAAAGCCTTGGAGAAGTCCAGGCCCATGATGTCCACCAACCGAGCGGGTGACTTTGTCATATAAGGAAAGCAGGTTTGTCAAGCACGATTTGACCCTGGTAAATCCATGTTGGCTTTTCTCAATCTATTTAAGGTCAAAACAGAAGGAGATTACTATAAAATAAAAAACAATACAAATATTAAAATTCTGTACAAACTTATCAATTGGCTTCTATAACTTTAGTCTTCAAATGTGATGCGTGCTGTACATTTATGGATGGTAGGGTTTGCAAATTCTGAAAACCGTTGCTTTTAAATGATAAAAAAATAATTTCCTGGTTAGATCAAAGAAAAGCTATATAGTTAAAGAACTGTCATGAAATAAGTTAAAAGTGAGAAATTCTGCCTGTTACGATGAAGAAGGAGTTAAAATGATCAGAAATTATTCATATTGCTTTTTATGGACTGGCTGTGTCATTATCTTTGAATGTGCCTATATTCATGGATACAGCAAATCTTTTCAACCCTAACTGGAAATAATGAATTTGAATGATATCTTTTATTGCTTGGTCTGGAGTAATTTGGTTTTTTTAGGGTTTTGGGTGGCTGTTTTTGATTATTACTCTTTTTTCTACTGTAAACTCTCTTCAGTGATCACAGTTTTATTCTGGGTAGTTGCATGATACTAAATATGTCTCAATGTATAAAAGCAAAAATAAGAAAACAGAAAGAGCATTCGTTGGACTCAGAGAATTAACTTCTTTATAATATCTGGATTTGTTTTACTTTTATCTTCTTTGGTTAAAATTAAAAGGGATTTCACCTAGTAACTTTTAATCACTGCATTTCATTTAGTCCGAAACTGGAACTATAATCTCATGCTTATTAGAACTGCATATTTCTAATTTGTGGATTATTTGACTTATGAATTGAGTGGAATATGAATTTCCTCTTATCTCTGCCTAGAAATCTAAGAAAAAACAAGAAAGGCAAAAATTACTGGTTCTGAAGCTTGGGGTATCTTCTACAATTTTTTCAGGAGTACAGTTTACCATAAGTAAATAATTACTTTACCATCAGTAAATGGAATAATTATAGTAAAAATTTAATTCCACACCCCCTTCTCAGATGGTTTCTGTCCTTGAATTATTTAAGGAGCATATAGCATCCCAGATTAGAGTAAATCTTAGTCTGAATGAAAAAAACATTTAATATTGCTCATTAAGGTCCTTTCGACTCTTTAATTATAGATGATGCTCTGTAATTCTGCAAGAGACAAGGAATACTAATGTGTAAAGAGACTAGCAAAATCCAGAAAGAACAAATCAAAATTGTCTCTCTTGGAAAAGTCTCTGAGGCTTGTCTTTTACCTAGATTGTTAAAAAGCTGAACCTAGAATAGTAATAGTCAGCAAGGAGTAACAGGAGCAGTGTTCTGCTACAGCTTTTTTTCTGCTTTAGCTACCTGTTGTTTCAATGAAAGGTTCCTTCTTCCTTTTCCAGATCTACAGTGACAATTGTAATTCATCATCTTGATTGTAAACCTCTGAATTTCCAACTTGTTCTGCAGATTTAAGGAAGATCTGACCTAAAAAGAATGTTTAATTCAATAATAATTACGGATTTGTGTGCATTTCTATGTTTCCTTCAATTTTATATATTTGAGAGTTTATATCTTCCATGGTTGGGTTGTCGGTTTTGGGGGTTTTTTTCTGTGGTTTTCTTTTTTTAAACATGATCAGGAAGAAGCAATGAATAATTTTTACATGCTTATCGAGGCCAAGGGTTTTCTAGATGACCCGAAATAAATAATATACAGAAAGAACTCATTTTCATAGAAACTGCAGCTAATAGTTTTCTGTTGCCTTCTTTGAAACAATGAAAAAGCTTTTTACAGGATTTCTAAATCAGAAATTTAAATCTAAATAAGGCATTAGTATTTCCCTATGCAATATCCATGCTTTTTATATTTTCTTCACAGAGCTTGTAAGGAATCTTTGGCATTCAGAGGAGAGTGGGAGATGAATATAATAAAATAATTATTGCAATTCTAAAATAATTGTAATCTTACCATTACCTCAGTAGTATGCTACCAAAGAATCAGTCTCTTGGAACTTTTGATGGATTAGAGAAAATCCCTTTTAATATTTGGGGATACCAGTTTTACTCTGGTTGTTTGCTAATTGCCTACATCCCCTGATTCGAAACAGGCATCTTGATTTTCAAAAAGTGCATATCTATCAAGTAGAAAACCCTTGAACTCTACCGCAGCACTGTATTGTCCGACTGACAGCTTCTGAAAGCATTTTATTATTAATTAGCTGGACAATGGTCTACATACAGTGGTAAGTATGTGCTTTAGCTTTGGGATTAGATGGCCTTATAGTGTAAATAAGGTGTATGTTGCCTGCATGGATGGCAGATGATACCTTAGTATCAGGTTGCCTGCATCTAAAATGTAAGGATAAAGGCTCTGTAATTTGTTTTGAACTTTAACTGGTGGAAGAACCAGAGACTTTTCTCACTTCAGTAGACATAAGGCAGAGTGTGAATGCAACTTTGGCATGGCCTATTTTCACAGCTTTATTTGCAGCAAGAACATTGCTTTCACAGAAGTGTTCTTGAACTCAGAGTGAAAGATCATGATTTTGTAGCATTGCATTTCACCTCAAGTTGGAGATCTGTGGATCCAAATGACGTCAGCTCATATCACTACACTTTCTATACTAAAAGTGTATTCACTCCATTGCACAAAGAAGTCGTTACTGTATGTAACTCTGTCACGGCAAGGTGTTAGTAGTTTTCTTGATCATTCAAATACGTTAGTAAGTGTTTTTTATGACAACACAAATGAAAAATTAAAGACCTGATAATCAGGTGAGTTTTTCATATAACTTTTGTCGGTAACGAAGACCTCTAGATGTGCAAGATCCTTAATTCCAGAAGAGGGCAGTCTGGGCTTTCAGGGAGATGCCTCTCTCTTCTAGGTCTATGCCTGGTGATATACATCTCTGACATTCTTTTGAAACTGTAAATCTGAACGGCAGCAATTTGAAGGCAGCATAATCATGACCATCTTGGTAACATCAGCTTGGCACAATCAACACTTGCAGCTGAAATTGTCACTCTGTATTATTTTTATTTTAATTTCTGCTTAATCAATCAGAATAACAGATCTTTCCCTGGCCCATGTTAACTTCGTTACTTCTTCTTGTACTGAGTATAATTAGGCTTTGAAATTAAATAGGCAGTTCTGCAGATATTCTTGTTCTGCTTCAGACCAGACAACTGATCTGTTCACAGATGCATGTATGCAGCAAAAATGTCATCAGTCATCTGTAGATAATCTAATTGCAATCTTTATTTTCAGTCCATGAAAATGTTTACATTTTCAATAAATTCTGTATGCCATTCATTATAAAAGACCATGAAGTTTTTATCTCATCTTTTTATGGTACCTAAAGGTATTTACTGAGTTTATCTCTTAGGTACACTGTCTGTCTGCACTGTAGGACCTTAAAATAACTCTATTTACATGTCTTGTTTTCTGACTAGGACTAATGTTAGCTCATTTCTCTAAGAAGGCTACATTGTTCCTAAGAGCAATCCAGAACGTATTTTTTTTCCTTCTACAATGGAAAAGTAATATTTAAGTCACACCTTAAGTTTCTTCTAGAAGTGTCTTCAGGTCTTTCTTTAAAGTAAAAATATCTGAGCTAATTGTTTTGTCTCACATGCCCTGTTTTACTGAAGCAAAAGCAACTCCACACTTCAAGATAAGCCTGCAGTTTCAACTTTCATTTTTGAGAGAATCAAGACATCTTGCATATTACTGTGGCTGTTAGAAGGAATTAGAAAATTGAATCAGAAGTCTAGTCTAAAATTCCTGGCTATGTTACATTGCTAGATACATTCAAAATTTATTCTGCTGCAGGAATGTTCCTTTATGTGACTTTTGCAAAGCTGCTATTTGAAGTAGGTCACGTATTTGTCAACATTACTTTTCTTATTCCAGTGTCTCATTTATTAAGGTCTGATATGAAAAGATCAAACTATGATGTCTATGTAGACTCTTCAAGACTCTTGTTTCTGGGATCATAAAATTTTTTAGAAAAATTAAAAGTGAAAACAAAATGAAACAGATGGAAAAAAAACCCACCAACCTTTTCTTGCTAGAGGATATTTTTAGATCTGCTTTATGTAAGTTCACAGTACACTGTCTCTGTTAACAATATTGTACTAATTACCAAAAGAACACATGTTTTTCCAGGCACAGAGGGGAAAATACTGGCCTATAATGAAAAAAGTGTAATCAATAAATGCTGGCAAATATAGCATTCTCATCTCTTGTATATGGACACTTGCACCTCCTGTGAGGGAACACCTGAAAAAAGTGATATTATGAGCCTATACCGACCAGTCATTGATCAAGAATTCTCTTCTAGATGAAATGCTTGAGAAGGCTGAATTTAAGCCCTCTTTTCTCTGGTTTTTAATTTTCTTCATCATCTGCTTTATTACAATAGAACAAAATCTGCCAAGGCATTCTTCAAACCAGGTTAATTTGAGCCTTTTCACCTGCAAATATTATTTGATTCTTCCTCTTCAATTTATAGCCGAGTTCAACTGAGTGCAATTAGGAAGATGTAGTATAGCTATTCCAGGAACTGCTACTGGGGATCAAGTTTGGTACTGTCTCAAACAATTTCTTTTTTGTTCTAATTAAATTGTCCAGCAGATGTGGCATGTTAAGGTCTCCTTATGTTGCCCTTCTTTTTGCTGCTTCTAATTCCAGCCTTTGAGCAGCTATCCAAGGCAAAGATACAGTCTGTCCCACAGGAACAGACTGTAGAGTAGGGTTAATTAATCTTATAAACTTCTATTTGTTAACTATTATTGTCTTTACACCCTCCAGTTTCAAAACAACATACTTCACGGAGCTCACAGTAATTATATCTCACTCTTAACAACATGTCAACATGCATTGTATAATGTCCAAAGATCTGATAGCAGAAAGATCAACTGAGGTGACGCCTAGGAAGCTGTTGATGAAATTAACACCTGTAGTTCCACTCTGAACCATGTTTTTTTTGTTGTTTTGGTTGGAGATTTTGGTTCTTTTTGTGGGATTTTTTGTGGGTTTTTTTGAGAAACTGATCTTCTTTTTTAGTGCTTGCATGAAATGTTAGACACAAGAAGTCCCTAAATTCCATGGCTCCTCAATTTACAAGTAATCTTGTTGGATATAGTTACATTTTTCTAACCTAAACTTCATTATAGTGTTACCTAGCTCTTCAGTAATGCCTATACAGTGTTATCTTTCAGTCTTTTCTCTGACTTAATCAAATGATCTGGGCTAAAGCCATTTTTTAGGTATTAGTGTGAACCTGGTCTCCAAATGTAATGCCTTGCATGTGACTGTGGATATTCATAGAAGCACAGAATGGTTTGGGTTGAGAGGGACAGTAAAGATCCTCTAGTTCCAAACGCCCTGCTTGAGCAGGGATACCTCCCACTAGACCAGGTTGCTCAAAGCTCCATCCAACCTGACTTGGAACACTTCCAGGAATGGGGCATCCACAGCTTCCCTGGACCACCTGTTCCAGTATCTCTCCTTCCTCACACTAAAGACTTTCTTCCTAATACCTAATCTAAATCTAGTCTCAGTTTAAAACCATTATCCCTTGTTCTATCACTATACTCCCTGATTATGAGGCCCTTCCTATTTTTCATGTAGGCCCCTTTCAGGTATTGGAAGGCTGCTACGAGGTCTCCCCGGAGCCTTCTCTTCTCCAGGCTGAATAGCACCAAAGCTTCCAAGCCTGTCTTCGTAGGAGATGTTCTCCAGCTCTTTGATCATCTTCCTGGCCCTCCTCTTGACTTCCTCCAACAGCTCCATGTCCTTTTTTTGTTTGGACAGAGATGGATGCAGTACTCCAGGTGGGATTCACAATAGTGAAGTAGAGGGAGAATCACCTCTCTCGACCTGGTGGCCATGCTTCTTTTGATGCAGCCCAGGACATGGTTGGCTTTCTGGGGTGCAGGCACACATTGCTGGCTCATGTTGAGCTTCTCACCAACCAACAACCCCAAGTCCTTCTCTTCATGGCTGTTCTCAATCCATTCTCAGCCCATCCTCTATTTGTGCTTGCAATTGCCCTGACGCGTATGTAGGACCTTGCACTTGGCCCTGTTGAACTTCATGCAATTTGCACAAACCCAGTTCTCAAGCCTGTCAAGGTCTCTCTGGATGGCCTCCCTTCAGGCTTGCAGAGTGTGCAGTCAGTCCCACTGTACATGTCACTAACAAAGATGTATTTTGACTGCTAAGTCAATAGTAAAATTGATATGAAATTAATACCATTTGAAGCTGGCATAATGAAGCAATAAAAGTGCAGATGGGTCTCTAAGCCCTGTTGTCAGATATAGCATTGGATGTGTTAATAAAACAAGAAACATGACACAAACAGCTAATCTCTTTCCAAATGACATTCTGAGCCATCTGACCACAAGTGGATATGCATGCATTGATCAATGCGTATGGCTAGCTTTTATTCAAATGGCTGCTCTTCAGAGGATTTGCTCTTTTCTACTACATTGTTTGCTTACTATTAGTAAAGCCAGTTAGCAGTTGTTGACAATATACTGGGGAAAAATCCCATGTCATATGTAAAAGACGTTTAGTGATTTTGAAAGCCTGAGTTCTTAGACCACAATCTGGCAAGCAGCAAGGCAGAAAGTAGAGCTTTGCTGGAGATGAGAATTTTTTACAGACCGTCCTGAATTGGGAAATATTTCCCTCAGATCCTTAGGAACACTGCAATCAGATTCAGGTATTACCTATTTCTTCCACTCTTTTTTTGCCCCTGAAGTAAACATAAAGCAATGTATGCATGTTTGTGTACATGGCTAGTTGCGCTATTAACATCATGTCATTTAGTTGCACGTGTCCTCTTCTTTGTTGTATGACAGAACATACATGCAACAGTGGTTCATCACATTATAAAAAGTTTTCCTGAAGTAACATCAGATATTACAGCAGTATAAAGAATTTTTAAAGAGCTTTCTTGGACGAATAGGTTGTTAGAAGCAATAGAATAGAATAGAATAGAATAGAATAGAATAGAATAGAATAGAAGTATTTATGTCTGATATGCATTTTTCCAGTTATAAAAACTATCCTGACTTGTAAGGTCAAAAGAAAAAATATTTTCTATAATGTTTCGTTTACAATTCTTAGCCACTTCTAGCAGCACAGTAACTATAGGGAATACTCACATTTATCAGATTGTCATCTTTGTCAACTTTTCACTTTGCTCATTTTGTTTTGTTTTCTTTACTAACCTGGAAGCAAAATAACTCTTTAACTTGTAATGGGACAATTTGTCCCAGAGACAGACTATTTTAGACTTTAGGCTGTCAGCATGCCTCATATTGTTCCTTTATCTTTCCTTTGGACATTTTTTAATTAAGATTGACCCAGCCCTGGAGGGATGCTCATGAAAACTTCATCAGTCAGAATTGCTATTGCAAGAGGAGGGCTGTGAGAACTAGGCTGTTTCAGTATCCAGTTCCTCACAGTATCATTTGTGGTAGTATTCTTTCACTCTGTGAATGCATCTAAACTGATTGTAGAATCATATAGAATATACTCTTACATTTCAATCTGGTTTTCTTTTCTTGTCATCATGGCCTCTTATAAATATTTAATTGCTTTTCTGGTTCTTCTCCTTTCCAGGATGTTAATATTTTTTAGAAATTGTTCTACTCACCAGCTACATTTCTGAGCCCTATGTGAGATTATTAGAGCTGAATGAAATGGCAAAACCATGCTTTTTCTTTTAAAAGAACTTTTAGTCCTCTGAGCATACTTTGTGACCTCTGGTTTAAAAAAACCAAAACCTCTCTGTATTACATACCAATCAGTAACAAAGAATTTTGTCTGTTTCCTTTTCTTTTAATGCCATTCTAAAATAAAAGACAATTTTTATTTCTCTTTCTTACTCTCTCTGCATGTGACTCCACTAATTTTTATATTTGCTGTTCTTTGCTATCCAATTATAACGATGTTGTCATGGGCTGTAATAAAGCTCTCTTTTCATGGTGTTCCACACTGTATAAAAATTGTTCTGTATGGGTGGGAAAACAAGACTTCTATGCCTTTGGTGAATATCAAACAACTAGGATAGAGTCAGTCTTACTCATTAGCTAATTAATTAGATATTTTATAACTAGCTCTAGCTGAGTAGTATAAAAGAGTTACATATCAGAGTGCATTGAAGTTGGTAATATTCTTGCAGAAAATGAAAGTTTGTAGCTATTTAGTGAAAGAAGAAAATTAAACCCCTTTCATGAATAGCTTCAGAATGGCTGAATAGATCTTACTATGAACCAAGATGAAATATTTGTATCTGTTTTTTTCTTATGTTATTGAATAACTTCTATGCAGTAGCTAGTTTATAGTTCATAGTTAGTTAAGAATTCAAAAATATACCGGCAAGTTTGAAAAAAATGAAAAGTATTCTTTGCTCTAGTGAGCATTTCTACACTTTGGTAGAAATAAATAATTGCACAAATTCCAGGATATAATTAACAATATCAATTGAAACTGTCAAGAAGTTTATTTGAAAATCTATAGAAACACTGTATGTTATACCTAATTTTAGACTTAGTCATACAAGTTCTGTGTATGCCTGTTTGTTTTGCACTTCTAGTTGTAATGTAGCTCTAATAGTAAAGTTGTATAAATTGAAATGAGGGGTTTTTTTTAATTTCTAATTTTTCCATAGTGAGGGACCCTGTCTTTTTAAAGCTATGCAGAGGATTCGCAGAGAGTTTGGACTTACTGAGATAAAGAAGGTAAAGGCAGATGGCCATGTCTGGGGAAGATACAAAGCTGTACTCTTAAAATATGTTCAGAACTGTCAGAGACCCAAAATAATATACATTCTCAAAAGTTTAACAGAAACAGAAGGACATAAAATTAAAAGCATTAGAAAGGCTGGCCAGAGTAAGAGTAAAGTTTTATCTACCCTATATCATATTTGACAATGACCAAATATGAGTGCTTTTGGGAAATATGTAACTGCAAAAAAAAAACCCACTTAGTGACACCTCTTCACAATGTTGTTACTGCCTTCAGGTATTTGAAGCCCAAAGTCCTGCTAAGCCCAAGGTCCTTCTGGATGTTTCCCATGTCTTGCATAACCCTAGTAGTTTTATGTTCTATGAGTTTATCCATTCTCCATTGAACCCGTGTATAATTTTTGTACCCATAAGAAGTTATTGCAAGGAGTTCCACACTTAATCAAATAGCTGATCCCCATGAGGGGGTTGCACCTTTTGTTTCCAATAATTTAAAAATTCAGAAGGCTGGAAAGTGGGTCCATTGTTTTTGTTCTAGAGCTTCCATTTGTGTGACTTGCACTGAGCAGATTGTGATATCAGCTGATGCCAATTTTCTGCAGTTCAACAGCTCTGTTCTTAGGACTAAGATTCTTAATTCCTTAGAAATAGAATCTTTTTTCTTTTTTGTTTTCTAGTTACAAATATTTTTCTTATGTGAAGAGAAACGTTTTTTAAATAATTTGAAATAAGAGTCTTATTCCCACTTTTGTTGATGTTTTGTAGAGTTCATTAGTGGCTATTTACTGTTTGTACATTTGTAAGAATGAAAGTTTTGAAGACTTACTCTGTAGAAGCATTATTCGTCTATGTTATTTTTAGTATTTCAGTCACGCTGAAGTACCCTGTTCAGAAAGAACTCGGGGTTGATCTTGTATAGTTCACAAGGAATAGTATTACTTATATCCTTTTATTTTTAAGAAAATATTTTAAAATTGCTCTCTCCAGATATTCTCTCAGAGGAACGGCAGGATTCTCTATACTCCACCTTACCCAGAATCCATATTGGCAACAGTAGAGGCAACACACATCTTCTGTCATTCAAAAAATCAAACATAGACTTTTACATAGTCTTACTGAGGAGTTTGTGTCACACTTCTGATGATCAATCATTTGTAATGCTATCTGCAGTCTCTTTTTTAATGTATTGGGTTGCTTGTAGCTTTGATAGTAAGATCCATGCTACTGATACAGTCAGGCTTTAAGTGGCTGTAAAAAAGTATGCCAATTGCACAATAGTTTGCAAGATGTTTACTTGTTAAGAAAAAACAATCTCCATGCAAAAATTCAAGGAATAGGTGAAAACCCAAGGGCATTTAAAAAAAAAAAAAAAAAGTATCATTTTTGATACCACTTTAGTTAAAATCTAGTTTAGTTTAAATTCAATTTAATTGAATTCTCTGGGGCCCAGTATGTGTGGATTTTTTAATTTAAATTGAGGTATTTCTTCAAATATGATGCTCCCCTAGCAGCTTTTAATTTATCAAGCTATCAAGGTATCAGAAATATATATATATTCATGCTTGAGAGCTGTCTTGTTGCTGTTACACTTAACTTACATATGCTATAAACAGGGAAAAGGTAGCTGTAGGTTTGTTCAGTTTATTTGTGTTAAATTTCATCCTTTAATTCAATAATAATGAAGTATTTCTATAGAAATAATTCCATAACAAGTGATTAAAAGTTAATTTACTTTTTTGTTACTTGTTTTGTTTTTTTCCCATAGTAGGACATTGGGGTTGTTGTTGGGGATTTTGTTTCTCATAAATGGGTTAAATTATGAAAAATCTACATTTACCTATGCAACAGGCCACTAAGAGAGAGTTTAATATGGTTGTTAGTAAGGCAAAAGGACAAAAATGAATTCTGTAGGTCATATACTTGCTGGATCTTAAAATATTGTCTTAGAATGTTTGGTGGCACCTTGCAACTGGTGGAAGAAAAAAATCATGTGTATTTGCTACCAAAAAAAAGTGAATAAAGGTATAGTACTCACATTGAAGCCAATCTTCCCATTGAATTTCAACCAAAAGGAACACAGTTCATGCACTCTATGACTGCTCCAGGCTGTGAACCAAAATACAATAAATAGGAACTGTCAGATTTCCCAGCCAAACTAAAACACTAATGTAGATACACCTCTAAGTCTTGAGTATAAATCAGCTCCTATTAACCACAAAATAGCTAGAAGAATGCAAACCATGAGAAGGGAGAGATTCTAAATATTTCAGCTATAGAAAAAGCTCTAGTTGTCCTTTTTACCATATCAAGTATCAGAAAGCCTGATTATGAGATACAGGTTTTGTAAAATCAAGTTTATTATTTTGCTTTTCTGAAATGAATGACAGAAAATCCAAGTGTTAAAACTATAACTATTCAATTATTTGAATGGCTTGCTGTTTATTCACACAATTAGAATAAGCCTACCTGCTTGCTAGCTCTCTTACATTCCTCTCTGAAAACAGAGATGATACTCATACTTGCCCTCTTCTCCCTCTTCATGTACGTGTTATCTAATGCCATCTTCATAGGCAACAGAAAGGTGACACTGAAAAAGGAAGGAATTGGATAACAGAATAAGAAAGAAAAATACTGCTAAAAATATGTATTCAAGAAACAAGGAAGGCTGTTCCCCCCTGTATTGCTAGGTATTTTTCACTAAGGTAAAAAAAATACGTTATTTCTCTTCAGCACCATGGACTACAAGTACTAGACTACCCCAAGCTTTTTTTGTAGCTTCGGAGGTGGTTTCATATTATGACCACAGATTAAAAAGTGTTCATCACATATATTTTTTTTTCATATTGTAAAATGATTTATGGTCTTTTCATCTTTTCTTTCCATTGCTAAGTAATATGTTCCCCTTCAGAGCTTACTATACTCTAATAATTCCTATAAGCAATAAAAGCCCAGTGATATCATTCAAAATCAGAGGAGCTGTCAGCCCATATCTGCCTACATGATGCTTCTATGTGTTCTCAGGGGAAGTTCTCCTTGAACAGTACATCGCTTACTTAGAAGTACTCCAAGAATTTAGGCAGGCAGCTACATTTTGCTGGTTTAACAAGTACCTGGTCCTCACCCAGTCTGTCGTATCTTCATGATTTTAGTCTACAGCAAGTGCCTTGAAAAAGGATGGGGAAACGGAAATACCATTAATCTCGATGAACAATAAGGTGAGCAGCACCAAAGTCCTGAGTGCCTTGCTAAATTCCAAAGAAAAATTTTGGAACAGATGTTTTTCAAGTTCCAATCAATTATCATAATCAGACATGATTATTTCAAGATTACAGAAAATTCTGAACTGATATATTCTCTCTCTCAAGAACATTATTCTACAGTATAGCAGCAACTGAAGCATCACCTATAGCAACAGTAGCCATGGGGAAATATTTTTTCTCCAGCAGTGAAAGCAAATCACTACACAAAATGTAGTACACGCAGTAATATGTCATGGTGGTGATTACCTGGAATCTTAATGAAGTATAGACTCTTAATGCATGTTTTAGTTTTTTAGATTTTTAAATGACAGTCCTTGAGTTTAATAATACCGTGTATTTTGATCTAGACTGCTCTGTCTCTTATTACTCCATGTATGGTATTGGGTTGCTTTAAATACTTATATCAGTTGCATAGGTAATCAGCAAAATTACTTTAGAAAGTATCATATAGTTGTTTCCTTTTTTGACCTATTCAGATTTCAGTAATCACAGATTATCATGTCTTGAATTATTTTTAACCTTCTCTTTGTAATTAGATAGTCCTGTGTCTTTCTTATTTCTTTTTATGGGAGCTATATGCAGTCTTCATAGGACTTATAAACCAAGCTTGGTTATCGGATATGGACTTTCCCACCATTCTGTTCCTTTGCATCACAACCAGTAAGACCACTATGCTACTAAGCACTATATTCATATATGGAGCAACAATAATTTTGACCAAAAAACCCCCACCCATTAGTCTGTGTATAATTAAATTCTGCTTCAGGACCACAGACAATATATCTCATATGAGTAGCATCCTATCTGTAAGTAAATTAAACTTAAAGAATAGATTACTAAATACTGTTGTTTAAGTAGTATTAGGAAAAAAATAGACAAAACAGTAAAAGGACATGAACTGTATTTCGCAGCTATTAATCATTTCAGTCCTAGATCTGATAACTCAAGGATAATAACAGTGATGGTAGAAGGAAACAATATAATTGTATTTCTTTGAAAAGTTTTCCATTTAATAGAAATTTATTTCTTAACTTTCATTGTACTCCTCATTTATTCCCTGGAAACTTGAGAGCTAAACTTGAAATAAACTGGCAGTATGTCCAGTGCTTTTCTTAAGTAAATGTCACTGATATGATTATACTAAATCTGTTGAGAAATTTAAAATTATTTTGTATTCTGACTTAGGAATACAACACCTATAAAAACTGGGTGACAAAGAACAAGAAAAATGAAATAGGTCAAAACCAAGAGAGAGAATAGACAGAGAAAGCAAAAATGGTGACCAATTTGGTGGTTATGATACTTATCTATGCTATAATCCCCTTATTTTAAGTAACTGGGCAGGGATCTAAACCTTGGTTTTCAACACCACCAGTGAATGCCTCGAACTCCTGGTCTTGTACGTTCACATGTTCTCCAGTTTCATCCATACATTTTTTTCAGCAGCTAAGAAACCTTTCTCCAAGAAAGCATTATGGAAATGAAGAACTACATTTAATTAACCTTTTGTTACACAAGTTAATATTTTCCATCAAAAGAGCAGAAAATTAAACAAATATGTCCTTAATTATCCTTTTCTCTAAAGTCAAATAAATGCAGCTACATTGTCCTACAGGACAGGTAAAGGAAATTGCTACTGTTTTATGATGGATATAGCAAATTGTTCTGCATGCTACCACTCATTCATTCATGACCTGAACATGAATTAGCTTTTTTATAAAGGAAATGTAATTACATGCTGTAGTTAAATTTTCTATATTATTCTTTGAAGTCACTGTATAGACCCAAATGTACAAATACATTTTGCAAAATAAAATATTTGGCAAGATTATCTGTGGTTATGACAATCTTCAGAAGATACCATAGAATTTTTCATACTGACAGTATATGCAATTCCATAAGAAAATGTGTTTAAAATGCTGATTACAAGTTAAAGTTCTCTGGAAGCCTGATCCAAAGCTTATTGGTATTAGTGGAAATATTCATACTGACTTTAGCAGATTTCAGATAGAATCAGACTCCAACACATTAAAAATTACTAGTGTGGAAAAGCCTTTTTCTTTCCAAAAACACTGGAGGCAAATACATTAACTCAAAACCAGTGGGATATCATTCTGAACTAAGTCTATAATTCTAAAGTAGAACATGTGCATGATAGGTCTGAACAGTGATTTACAACAGATTTGAATTGGACTGGCACACTTAAATGACAAGACGGGATTATTCTGTGCTCTAAAAAAGCATTAAATCTGCATGTTTCCTGTTTTTCTAAGACTAGAGATCAATTTGAGCATTTTAACACAGTACATCACTTATTTTTGTTGCAGATTCTAAAAATTGCTTTGAAGTACATGCCAGAAGCAAAATCATTTCTGCCCATAGATGAAGTAAGTCATTCTCTGTGGCTTCTTCAGATGTGGAGTCTTCTCAGGAAAAATATCATATTTAAAAATAGAATAATATGAAACTCCTAATTTCAAGTATAGCACTTAGCATTCAGGAAATGTTATGGACTGAATTGTGGCAAATAGTCACAAGCTCTTCTGATGGAAGAGCATCAAAGACGATCTGTCTCAGTTGGACACAATCTGCTCTGGGAAAGAGGAGGGAAGAGGGTCTGTTGTCCATTGCAGGTTATGCCAATGAAGGAGTTTACTTGAATCCTGCTGGATAGTTGGTCATTAGAAAAGCATGGGGGCATTAGAAAAAATTGTTCAATTTCTGGTCTTTTTGACCCTTTCTTACAAGTCGAAGTTAATGCAAAGCTATTTGAGCCTATTACCTCCTTACCTGGTATTCTGAGATGTGTCATGTATAATGTACCCAAAGAAAAGAGGATTGGTTTATCTCTTCAGTCCCTAGTATGAAGAGAGTTCAGGGAGATTTGCTGTCTGCTGTTCTTGAGCAGCTGTCTTGCTAGCTGGTGTAAGGTGTCATGGCAGGCTTTCACACATACTCAGAAGATCAGGAGCAGTATGCAGTCTGGCCTGGGGTAGATTCACATCAGTATATAAATAGAAAATGTAAAGTTGTATTTGAAGCAGAGACATTTAATTCAGACCATCACAGCTATAGTCACATTACTACTGTCAGGTTTTCAGAACATTTTCTTACCGATTTTGTGCATCACTCTGAAATATTGTAAGATAGTTGCAGTGAAGCATCATGTCATCATCTTTATCTCTGAGACTTGAGGTCCAGTTATATCCTCCTGTTAGTACAGATTATAAGATTTCCTATGAGGTGAAGGCAAGGCATATTAGCACAGTGGATCGGTCTCTGGATCATTCTGGTAATAGTTCTAGAGTTATCCAGTATACCAAAAGTGTTTCATCAGTGCCTAAAGTGGATCTTTGAAGCTATTCATTTTGCCACCTTTCTATTCTCAACCTTCCCAGATTTAGTAGAAATCCTACAATCTCTTCCTTGCTTGAGGTTGGAAGGATACTTTTTTTTTTTTTTAATGACCCACCATGGGAGCTTTTGTCTGCCTAAAACATTAGTGAATTTGTTTGATTTAAAGTACAGCTGAGAATAAATATTTTAAACCTGCAGAAATTAATCTGACATTATTTTCTAAACGTCCACATTTCTGGAATGAGTAAGCTGGATGTACTGCTAAATGCTTTAGAATACCATGTGTGAGAAAGGGTAATAGGATGGAAGATGCTTATCCAACATTTGAAAGGTGTTTGCATTTAATGGTATGTAGTGTAACCTCTGGGAAATGAAAGTGTGTAGAATATTCTATTATGGGATTGTCTTTTGGCAACTTTCAACTTCTGTCTGCACCCAGAAATGCACAGTAAATGTGAGGGCTCTTTCAAAAAGTGTGGTTAACAATAGGAATGCACCTTTCCAATGAGGTATTTACTAAAGCTATTAGAAGCTCAAAGCCTGAATAAGCAAAACAGATGAAAAAGTTGTCCCAATTACAGTTCAAGTGTGATTCTGCATATTTTTTTATAATTAGATAGCATATTGGAATTATAGAATTGTGATAAAGAAAGATTTGATGAAAACTGTTCTGCCCTGATATTTTGCAAAGAGTTACTGAAAATAAGTTAAGTGTGAAGCATTTCCCATATGGTAAAAATTCACTCCAAGGAATTTAAATTGATACTCAAAATGTTGCTGTGTTCATGAAGCTCCTTTTGCATCTTTAAAAAGAAAATTGCAATGCACTCTAATCACTACTGATTGTACTGTGATTTAGTACAGGGAAAATTAAATGAACGCAAAAATTGCAGGTGGAAATTTGATCTCTCCCTGCATGAAAAACTTGCAGTATGTCCTCATCTTTCTAGTTTTGACCTATTTTTGCTATATTATCATGAAACTGAGCTTTCTTCAGGGAAATATCAGTAAAACTTCATGCCCTTATGAAGCAGCTGTCAGTTTTCATGTAGTTACAGAGACATTTCCTTCAGCACAAGCAAGATTTCTTATAATCTCTTGTCGTAAGTATTCATTTCTAAAAAAGTATTTTTAATCAAAGGGTTCATGATTGTGTTTGAAATATTTGAGTCAGTTTAGAATAACACTTTAATAAAAACCTTTCTTCAAATTCCATAACATTGCAATAGTCTTTCCAGTTAAATTTTTTTTGCTGTCTAAAGTACTGGACTTCTTTTACAATTTTTCAAAACATTTTATATGTGCTTGATACAAGCCAAGACAGTACAAGTAATGCTTACTTGATTAAAAAAAAAAGAAACATACAGATTTAAATTGGTATTGTCAGCATAATAATCAGAACTTGTTCATATAATATATGGCACAGTATTTGTCAAATGTGAGTTATATTGCAAAAAGAAAATTATGTACCCCCATAATTAAAATATCTATAAACTCAATGCAGAGAAAGTTGGGGTTTTTTCAAGTTAAGTCAGTACTTCTGCATGCTCCTGCATAGCCATAGCATGTTTCCCAGGATTTCCAACACAGAACTTCAATGTTTTATGAAACACAAACAAGAGCAAAAGAACTTCAGCTGTGACTGTCCCTGATTATCTCCTTGCTCATGCATCATTCAGAGGCAGATCACAGTTTCATCCATATACGTCACAATAGTTTGAATATCTAGAAGATTAACCAAGGGAAGTATATTGTTTAATTTCATGGTAGAAAAATATGTGATGCTGCTCATAAGCCTGCTGAATTATTTCCATTGTGTTCTTCAGAGGTAGCTACCTGTCAGTGGTAGTTCAAATGTGTTTCAAGATATTGGGATCAAAGCAGCTGTATGAATGACGCTATTTCTCAGTATTAATTGATTTCTGTGCATTTTTCAAGGGGAATCATTGCATACTTTCTGTGTACAGATAGTACTTCATTGTGAAAACAAGAAGCAGAAGCCTTTGAGTTTGTGATAGTGAGAAATGAAAGTGTTGTTCATAGAAGATTGTTCTAGTTTTGTTTTTTTAAAGCTGACAGTAAAATACTAGAGGAAAACCTGAAAAATTGAGGGATTAATCCAATTCATTTTATAAAGCAGCCAATGATGAGGTTCTCCCAGCAACCATACTTTAAAATAAAATAATAAAAAACCAGAAAATATTAATTTGCATTTGTAAAAGATGAAAAAT
The DNA here is from genome assembly GCF_020740795.1 of Apus apus. NCBI lineage: Eukaryota > Metazoa > Chordata > Aves > Apodiformes > Apodidae > Apus > Apus apus. Next base: position 156,941,025 of record NC_067282.1, read on the forward strand.
CAATTGAGACTTCTTGAGAATTTGTATCAAATGAGTAAGAAGATATATATCCAACAGAAGAAGAATATGTCTGACTGACTGTAAGTTAACCTGAGAGACACCACTAAACTAGTAATTCTTTTCTCTTTAAAGATACATAAGCTCATGTCTCCATTAAGTATAAAATATGAAATACAGCCAATATAGTAGGTGACATGTTTATTGTCACATTTCTTATTAGTGGAAATCATACATAATACATCAAGTATGTATTTTTAGCATGTAGCTGAGAAGGTGGGTTTTGCTTGCTTGAAAGGCATTTTGTTTAGTCTTATATGGGGGGAGAGAATATGCACCGTTCCCCACAGATGCATTTTGGAAATAATGTAAGTTGTTGATATCAGTTCTTTTCCAATTTTTTTGACATAAAATACTTATCAAAACCAGGCAGTTCTTCTGATCTTATGTAAAAACTTACTACTTCATAAACTGGATACTGATTCTGAATTAAGTGGATTCCCATTCAGTGAAAATGCTTTCTTCCATGTTTTGTTTCATCGCAGTGGAGCTGGGTTGCCTAGGCAACCAGTAAAATACCAGGACAGGGACATGGCTGATGCTTTCTTCCTCACTTCAAGCCTGAAAACAGGCAGTGCTGTGCAGAGCTCCCAGTCTCGAGTACCCAGGCAAGGAACCCAGTCCATCACACTTTACAAAGCATAAGTGAATAAACTCCCCTGGACTGGGCAAAACCTGTGCTGTTTTCTGTCGAGGGCTTTCCTAGGAAGTGTGGAGCTGGAGCTGTTGCAGTGGTTAAGGTCAGAGAACCAGGGCTGCACATCTGAGGACATGAAGGTTCATTATCTCTGTTCTCACAGGGAGAGTTATCAGGGAGAAGACCAAAGCACCGAGAAGTGGCGTGACCTGATGGGAGATGCACACAAAATATGTGTAATGTGGAGATGTGCAGTCACTGAAACTAGTTAGAGCTCCACATTCTCTGCAGGTAGATCAAGTCTTGCCCAAACAATGTGTACCTCTTTGAATCAGTGCTCCTGGACAGGGTATTTTTCAGGAGTCCTGTTGGTGATTTTCACATTTCAGTTGTTGCTAAATAAAGAGGCACTTAATTGCCCCTCCTTTTGGATTAAACAGAAAGTGGACAGTAGGCCCAATACTTAAACAAAATTTATCAGTCTGATTTTTTGTATAAAAATTGAAAGTAGCAAATTGTTTGAAGTAAATCTCCTACCTCTGTTTAATCTACAGCAAACTGTCATTGGTAGAGTATATTGAAATATGTAGTATTTCAGAAATGACCATGTTACGTTCTTAAATGTATTAATTAGATGAAGTACTCTTCAGATCAGATGCTGTAATATGAAAATCAGATACGTGAGATTTTTTTTTTTTTCTTATTTTTTTTTTTTAGTTTATACAAAAGAAACATTGAAATTCTTACACTAACATTGCCTTTCCTGGCTTTAATTACTTGATAAATCACATTTTTGAAGCAATTTTTGTTACTCAGTTTTATTTTTTTATTTGTTTATTAGTATTTTCCACAGAGGCATAATAACAGATCTTGTCTACTTCCTTTTCAGTAAAAAGGAGTATAAAAGAGGCCATAGGGAGGTAGTTTATGAAGAAGATGCTTGTACACAATGAAAGGAAAAATGAAAACTTTTCTTCCTTTTTTTATTCCTAGTGGTGGTGAAGCAAATAAAAAGTAAATTCAGCATAAACTAATAGAGTGTAACTTTCCTGCATATGTGGATAAGGAACCCTGATGCTTTTAGCATGTTTGGGTGCACAGTTCTGGTACCTGGAAGGAGAAATGCTGGAATTGAGTTTTCTATTTTTCCTGTTCTTGTCATCTGTTATGAACCACAATGGTCCATAGTGTGCATTTTGCAGTCCTCAGAACATTGAAATAAAGTGACAGGGGCTCTCTGCAAGTTTTTCTTACATAACCAGGCTGGCTGGGAGTATGAAAAAGACGTGTCTGTTCAGTATGCCTCTGCTACCAAAGAACTTTGTACAAAGACAATTTATTATTTGAAAGCAGCCCTTTTGCTATAGTAGTTGATGACTTTCCTTTTGCTTATATAAACTGTTTCTTCCTGTTGGAAAGGGATGAGGGTGATGTGTCTTCTAAGAGACTTCAAGCTAAGCTGAAAATCCAGGCATGTGGCTATTTTAGTATCAGGAAAACACAGTCTCTAGAGAGACACCAACCCACGTAACAGTTCCATATACAGGTGGTTTTGCTCATGCGTACGTAAGTTGAAATTAACTGGTTAGCTTGAATGAATGAAGTTACCTGTATACATAATTAGGTATAAACCTGTTCTTTTTCTACAAAAAATGTCAATACCTTGATTTTTCTTGGGAAAATAAATAAATAAGTGATGATAATCTAAGTTTTTTGAAACACCACTAATTAATGTAAGGAAAGTCCAGCCTATTTAAGAGGTAATTTCCATGATATAGAATTGACTGCAAAATTAGTGCTCTTACTTCTTTATCATATTATTAGCCCCTTCTGCATAGAGACCGAACAAATCCCCTGATTGCTAATGAGAAATATTAATACACTTACTGCAAGGGAAAACACTGACTAATCTCTTGCAGACCACATTGAAAAGAAGATCTACACTGAAATGTAAATACCAAACAAAATTGGATTTATGGCTTATTTAGTTTTCAATATTTGAAAGCTTTATAAACTGTACATAAACCATGCACAGGTATGTGTTCTAATTCTGAACAGCCTCATTATACTGTTTGCTTTTTAAGACTTTTAAGTCTTCACAACATGAAATAAATAAACAGAAGGCTTTGTATCCTGTTAAAACTGTATGAACAGAATAGAAAATGCAGCTTAATATAATACTAGGATTCAAAAAATAAAAGAGTTAAATTCCTACACATCTGTTGCTGAAAAATGCCAGACAATTCTGGCAGTTATAATTGTGTATGGCTAGGGAAAAATTAGTTGCCTCTAAAAATACTTTGCCAATCTGTTTTATTTACTAGCTATTCATTAAAGCTATGCATTTTATTTGTAATAAAAAGTATTAGTGCTGAAACATTTAAAAAAAAAAAACCAAAACACAAAAGCAAGAGGTTATGTTAAGAAATACAGTCCATAAATTTGTTCTCAGGCAGTATCATATATTCATTGACTTCAGCAGGCTTCACACATGGCTTTTGCATGCCAATGTTACTGGCAGTTTATCACCATTTCAGGTTTTCTCAGAAGCAGAATTTTCTCAAAATAATTATTTTGTAGTCATTCATGCTATGTGAGAAATGTGACACTGGAAATAATGAATATTATATTGAAGAGTTGCAGATGTTAACACCATATGGATTAGTGCAAACTATTGTGAAAGCTTAATGAATGTTAGATGTATCAGAGGATCCTCTGGGTATTTTCATCCAAAGAACTCTGGGGATGAAAGAACCAAGGACATCTGAAGTATTCCTGATCTCTGCTGACAATTTACTGCAGCCTGAACTCTGGGTTTTGTACTGTATGTCTTAAATTGCTTCGAGGTGCTGTTTTGGGACCTGTAGTTCATGGGATGTCTGCAGATGGTCTCTGAACTCTTTGGTACTGATGTTCTCTGGCACCAGTGCCTGTTTTCATGAAGACTAGATGCAGTGACCCCATTCTGGGTTCCTTTGTGCAGCCTTTAATAATGGTATCCCTTCATCAGTGTCACATTCTCCTCTTGGAACTGAAGCTAATGGATGGTAGTTAACACAAATGACATGTTTTGATACAGCACCAGCATCTTCTCTGTGAGGTTATAGCCGGGGTTGGAATAAGAAAAAATGAATCCAGGAAACACAGAAGAAAAAGAGCAGGACATAAAAAAGCAATCACTCAGAGTTAATATAAATGTCCTTTTTCTCTCAATCCAAAGATAAACAGATGGTGTTCAGTAAAGAATGGGCTTGTAAGTTAGTCTGATAATTTTTAATGACAGTAGCAGTTGTAGTATAACTGTATATAGTCTTAAATTTGCAATAATTATTTCTTATACAAAGGGCAGTATTGTCCCCATTTTACAATATTTTTGTGTTGTACAATGAGCATGTGACTATAAAAGAACTAGAAGCAATTAATCTGTAGATCTGTGTGAGGACTAGTTACTCCTGACAGCACTAAGTAGGCAAAATGCACTAAATAGACAAAAATTGTATTGACAAACAAGATTGTACCTCAGACCTGAATATCTATTTTTGCATGAGATTGCACTGTGATATTAGACTTACAATTGCATTCAAATTTAGATAAAGCACATTACACAGCTGTGCAGCACTGGTGCTTGGTGTGCTTTCCGTGTTAGGGATGTCAGGTAAGAAGTGGCAGAAAGGATAAGGATGGAGTCATTTTCTGGGAAGACGGAATATGTAGGAGAGAAGAGGAGGCAGGTGGTATGGTTTGGGATCATAATTTGAAGCGATGAGTGAAGACAGCATGGTGCAGGGTTGATACCCTGCTTGGGAAGCCAGAGCTGTGCAGTGGAAAGATTAAGAACAGTGGAAGCTTCACAGACGCATTAATAGGTTCTTGACTCTCATATCTGTTGAGGTTAGCTCTCATAACAGAGGTGGGTATAAAATTTCAAGTGATGTGACTTTTCATATAGAATTAAATTCTTTAGGTCACTCAGGTGACCTTAAATCATATCAGGCTCTAGGCAATAAGCTCCATGACTGCCTAGTTACCTAGACATGTATATAAGGGTTTTATAATAAGATAGTTCCTTCAAAATGTCTCTTCTAAATAAATATCGCTTTGCTTTTTAGAAAGCTGTTTTGTCAGTGGTCAGCTTTGTCAAAGCTCATTAGGGAGCCAGCCACAGCTTCTTAAATAAGGTCATATCTACTGAAATAATTTGAGGATTTTCAGGAAGACTTGGTTGTTAGCATTAAAGAAGATTAATACAGTTTTTATTATAGTAATTTGATGATGAAAAGAAGTCTAAGAGCTAAATGGGTTGCTGTGGGAAAGAACATAAAAGGGTCAGGTATTGTATTGAATCTTGGCAATCATGAAAACATTGCAGACTCCTGACACAATTTTTCTCTGCAGTTTTTTATTCTATGCAGCTCCTGCAAGCACAATAAATAAACATTTGAAGGAATGCTGTATTTCTAACTTCCCTTCCAGTAAAAAACGGCTTTTTAGGACCCTAGAGAGCCTTTTTGTCTTAAACAGAACAAAACAGTACCTACTCTGACATACCAGTCTTCTCAGCTGCAAGAATACCATCTGCCTCTGATTTAAATTAATTGTATTATACTGTGTGGAATGTCATGTCCTGCAAAATAACATTTAATCATTTAAATATTTTAAAACTTAAATTCCATTAGAGTTAAACCATAATCATGAAACTTCACATTTTCTTTTGAAGTATATGTGCCTAGAGGTAACACAGCATTATTATAGCCAAAGGGCTTTAGAAAACATTCTCAATTTACTGTATATATATAATGACACTGTATACTTTGTAGTTAAGTTTGTTTTCTCATCTATTCAGTTCATTTCATATTAAAAAGATTCCTATGAACACTAGTGGAGAAGTATAAAAACATAAGCAATTTTAAAGGACTTCTGAAAAATTTAGGATTTATGCTGCAGTCTGATAAGCATCTTAAATAATGTTGATAGTACTTAGCTCTCCTATAGTGCTGATTACATTAGCAGGTCTTAAAGTCCTTTAGAAGGACTGGTATTACTACAGCCAAGAAAATTCAGGCAAACTAATACTAAACTGCTTTTCCAAAGTCACCTGGTAAACTACTGAAAAAGCTAGGAGCAATCCTTGATTCACACTTTGGCAGTTTTTACTTCAGACTACAGTATTTTCTTCTGTATTCTGATTTGCTTTAGTTAGACAGTTTTCCGTTAAGAGATATAGTTTGCTTTCAATAATTCATAACATTGTTCGTGTGGATTTTAAAATTAAAAAAATACAAAGGTTTGTATTTTTGAAGGTATCTGAGCAAGCTAGGCAAATTGAGGCAAAAAACTGACTCCCTTGATCTTTCTTGGCATTTTACTTTCTTTCCTGACATTTTACTGAAATTGTAGAGAATATTTCTACAAAACTGGCAATAATGTAATCTTTATACTGCCACTAGCTTGAGGACAGGTATTAAAATACAGCCTAGCCTAGACTAATTTGCTCTGGGGTTTGGTGCAAGTTTTGCTGCCCATTTATGAGCTGCCATAGTATTGTGAGCTTTCTGTTACTATGTAAGATTGCTTTAAAGCTGTCTTTTTCTCTACAGTGCACTGTAGTTATTGTTGTGAATGCAGTGTTATCACATCTCGTGTCCCTTTAATTAGTTTTGGTTCTATTCCTTTCTGCTGACATTTTTTATCACTTGTTCCTTTTTGCCTTTTATCATGATTCAGCTGCAATATTAAATACTCATGAGAGAACCTGATATCGAGGTATTATTTTTAAGCTACAGTAAAGTGATTTAGTGGATTTTCTGTAGTGGTCTAAGTATGCAGCCATTAAACAAGACAGTGTTGAAGTATTTGTGGCTGCAGTGTTTATTTCTCGGGTACACTTGTATTAATAGTTAGAGCAGAGGGTTATTTTACAGAATTTCAATACGTACGCTAATTGTTTTCATCTCTTACACTTTACATCATATAGTCTATCACCCAAGATGCAAATCTCTCATTAAACTAGATAATGAAGACATTGTCTATGTTTCACAAACAAGGCCAGTGTATCCTCTTTTGTACCTAGAAGGTGCTGTGTAAAACCTTACTTTCCCTCAATGGAAGAGAAATTACAACTGCAGGTAGTTCAGACTTTGCTCTGGAAACCAAAATTGCAGTTTGGAAGGGGCAATCTCTCAATCAAGTGCTCTCAGTGAACAGCTGGTACACAGTAACTTTGTATATCATTACAGCTGTCTTCAAAGTGATTTTGTGACTCAGCCTGCGTATGATACCAAGACTATAAGATTAAATTATGTCAACTTTTTCTCCCTTCATACTTCAAATAAATGTTCCCTTCAGAAATAAATGACCCATATCTTAATATCTTGATTTACATAATTCTTGACAGTCTGTAAAATTCTAATAAATAATTTATCTCTTCAAGAAAATAGATTCTTCTCCAGTGGAATATGTAAAATCAAGTTTCTTTCTAAACAAGTAATGTCTTTATTCAGGTGTTGATTTGGTAGGTTTTGAATTTTCTACTGTGAAAAGAATCAACTACATTCTTATTCCAATACAAAATTGCTTCATAATGGTGAATGTGGTTGAATCAGTATCGCATGTGCAAAGATTTTCTTTCTTCTAAGAAAGCACCTTTGCATCCCCAAATTTTCAAGCAAAAGCAGCTGTTTCCTTGAAAACTACTCTTAAATTAGGATAGTGGAAATTTGACATAATGACAGATTTATGAGAGAAACATTTACAATATACTTACTGACAAATTTGCAGTATTCCTGCTGAAATGGTGGGAAGGAAATTTTTTTGTAAGAAGACAGGAAGATTCAACCTAGAGACAGGATTATTAGAAGTAACAGTTGAAGGCCGCTGCAAGGAGTGGTGCCTTTTACACCACGTGTCTTTGGGGTATGAGAGATGTAGGACTACATCTAAAAATGCTTTTTGGTGTCTCTAAGATCCCAGATGTCAATGAAGTGCTCTTGAAACTGTTGTGAGTGCTACAGTAAAGGCTATACATAGCATTGCTGTGTCAGTACTGTTTAGTTGCACAGAGGGACAGCCACACCTAGCACCCTAACTGGGACTGATGCTTTCCAATCAATCATAACATTTACACATGAAATTAAGAAAGAAGTCTGCCTAGTTTAGCAGTTTATTTAAAGAATATGTGGGAGCCTAAATGTATTAACAGTCTTTGAAGATGTAGAGGAAGCGAAACAATAACAATCTTAGGCATAACACTTCCAGACTTTTTCTTGTGCTGCGTTACAAACATTGGACCTGCACATTGCCAGTATTTCCATTGTCTGAAGAATGCAGGAGATACTGTGTGCAATTTCATAGCTCATCAAATAACCTTTTTGTCAAAAGACTGAAAGGCATTGTGAAAAAGCTACATTTCATCCTTAAAATTTGTAATACTCTTTAGAGTACTAAAAACCCATTAATCCTTTAGCTGATTGATCTTTTTTCCCTTTTTCCCTCCATCCCCATCTGTTTCTTTGGTGCAACCTCCATGAATGCTTTTGTAGTCTTGTGATTATGTTGGATGAAACTGTGTTTTTAGATTGAAGTTCTCTGTAAAGTTAGCATTAGAAAAAGTAGATTCTGTAAGTGTATACGTGATTATCTTCTAATTTACAATGTTTGTGTTGCCAGAAGTAAGTCTATATAGTAATGGGGATGTGTGTTCTGGGATTTTTTGTCCAGCAAAGGCCACCTCCTCACTAGAAAGGAAAGGGTTCATGCAACAGGTAAAAAATGCAATTGATATTCTGTTCCTTCACCTTGACTCTTCTGGCTTATTTTCACACTGTTGCTTGGTTGAGCTTTGCCTCATTTACCTGAAGTTTTTCAGATATTAGTGGAATTCCTGAAGATTTGTCTTCAAGGGTGCAAAATTGTGACTTACACTTGTGTTGGTCCAGAGATCAGCATAATGTTGGTATACACTTGCAGCTATGCTGAAAACTTGGCTTCCACTTTTTACTGCCTGAGCTTTGTACAATTTCTTTTGGTTTGGGATATTGTTTCTTTGTTTGTTTTCTTGGATTAGAGCCTTTGGTCTTCAGGATGGCTCCTTTTCTTCCTCTTTTACTTACTCTCTCCTCTCTTCCTGTCCTTCTTTTCCTGTTAGTTGCAAAAGGAGAGCAATAAGGTGTTTTTTTAAAATAAAGGCTTTTTAAAAATTAAAAAAATATATATTAAAAAAAGATAAAAAATCTGCCAGGTTTTCTTCTGTTATCTCCTATAGGTCTGTCTGATATGCTGATCTCCTAGTAGTGCTTGTTTGCTTTTTTAAAGAGAGGAAACAGTGATTTGTGTAAATTTCTCAGGAGACTGTGATAATTTTATTTTCAATTTATTCCAAATGAAGAATATGCTAACTAAAACAATTGTAATATTGTTCTTGCAATTATTTATTAATTATTATTGACTTAATGAATTAATTCTGCATACTCAGTTCTCCCAAGAGTGTTTGGTAGGTTAGATAATTTGCTGGAGCAAAAGTTCATCAAAGAAAGCACCGGAAGAATCAGTGTTATTTCAAAGCAAGTTGGTCCTGAACCTCCACAGATTTGTATAGCAGCAACAGCGAGCTTGAGACAATGCAAGGAATTCTCTTTTTCAGCAACATAATGTATACCAATGTTAATTTTTCAATTTAGTTGAAATATGCAGTTGTTTACAATCCCTTTGAATTATGAAATATGGAAAAAATTTCAATTCTTATACATGAGTTCTCATTAGAAGTAAAAATAGCAAAACTCTAATAAGGGGGCATTGCCAGCACATGAAAGACAGGAACTGATTATTTGATGACTTTGAAGGTTTATCAAGAAAGAATTTGTATGCCACAAATTGCCTTAAAGGTAACAGTGAGAGCCAAAGCATGTAACATGCTCAGTGTAATGGACCAAGCAGGTGACTTTTGTAAAACACTTATTGAATAGGTCTAATTAAGAGGCCTGAAGTTTAATTAGACACAAGAAGCAATTTGTTTGGGAAGCAATTTTTAGCTGGGCAGAGGCCACATATTAGAAACACCCTACAGAAAGATGTGTTGAGGCTGAAAAACAGTACAAATGTGTTAGTCTATGAAGCAGAAGACAAATTAGCACACTAGTTACAGAACATTGCATGTGATAAAGCAATAGGTCTGTTCTTTCCTACTGGGTTTGTATGTCTGACTGATGAATAATAATATTTTTTTTCTTTGGGGACAAGAGGGGAAAGCAGGAGAGAGTACAGAGGGAGTATGTACAAGGAAGCTGAGTCCACGAGCTCAGAACATTTTTCTGTAGTGACTGAAACTGAACATTCCAGAAGAGACAGTTTGAAGCAGGCTACTCTCACAAAAATGAATATATACCCGCTAAGAGTGAGTCCCTTTCCAAAACAGAAACAACAGAGAGATCTCCTGAAAACTCAAAGGAGAAATGTGAACACTTTAGCTTCTGACTCTGCCATCTAGTACTGTGGAACTGTTTGAAATCCTTGTCTAGGAGATACTTCTGTTGTGAAAAATATTCAAAGTTTGTTGTCATAAGAAATGGAAGAACAATGTTTCTAAGTTTTCAGTGAGAAATGCTAAGAGTAACACGGCACATTCTTTCAACTTACCTATGCAAACCTTACAGTCAGGAATCATACTGTGAATGACAAGAACTATCTACTTCCTGACTGACTGCAGTGACCACAATCAGAAGAATGGGGGCCTTTTATACCTAAAAGGCAAATGGTTTCTCAGATACCTTGGTGGGCAGTATTTGACATGCATACCACTCAAGTGTGGCCAATAGACAAATGCATTGTGTAAAAAGAACTGAATTGTTGCTTTCCGTACAAAGGAAGTCCAGGTATCTCCTATGGACCTCCCACTACAGGCAAGTCCTAATGATCCACTGAATTATGAAACAAATGATGGGTCCAGGGAGGTCCAATAGATAACAACCTATCAAATGAAAAAAATTGCCATCTCTATCCCATGCATTCCCAGCTCCCCTTATCATTGAAAAGGACAGTTAAGCTTACCAGATTTTTTCATGAGAAAGTCTTCTAACTCTTGGTTCATTCTACAAAGATTTTGAAGGGTTTCTTCTGAAGAAGAATAAAATCTTAGATTATGATGATCCTCTAATTACTGCTCTGCATTCATGGATGTGTGGACTTCATGATAGCCTGTCTGAATAGCAGCCATGAACGTAAAAAGGTTTTAGGAAATCTGTACCACTTTTTACCTTTCCTTTGTCTCTGCTCTCTTAGATATACAGTCCTTCTTTGAAAATGCTATAGCTTTAAACTGTTTCACATTACAGTTCATGAGATTGGATTATTGCATGCAATTTTTGAGCATTGCTAGTTCCCTGCCCTTTTCCAGGCGACAATCTGTTACAGCATGAAGTTAAATCTTCCTCAGTTTCATCTGATGTTTCCAAGTGAAAATGGGAATCCGTAGATGTGATATTGATAAATCAAGAATACACAACTCTGTCTGCAGGAGGTGCATGTTCATATATCAGATCACCTGATACTCACATAGAATTTCCCTCTTGATGCAGGTTCTGCTCGTCTACATAGTTACAAAGCACAATCACAATGATCCGTTCTCTCTTTGTCTGTTCCTCATGTGAAAGTTGCTTTTTAAATCCAAAATATCTAATTGCACAGTGAGGAAATTTCATTTCCTTATTAAAGATGTGAAAACAGCTTTCTGAGGCAAAGAGTTTTCTGCAACCTAATATTCTGGATATTTCAATCGTGTTGTTACCTGACCAGAATCTGGGCTATCAATTATGGACCTATAATGGAGCAATTGCACCAATCTTAGTGTATTTTCTGATCACTTACACTCACATTCTGTTTTTCTACATACATTTCCTAGGCTTAAATTATTTTATTTATGTTTAATTGGATTAAAATTTGCCTCTCCATACTGAACTCTGTAGTTCAAAAACATGGATGGCAGACCCTGTTTCTAACCAAAAGAACTGACTTACATTTGGAAATATTAAGGAAACATCTCTGTGGGAGCTTGTGACCAGCAACTAGTTGATGAGTCATGCAGGTTTTTGAACACTATTTTTTTATTCACATAAATATACAAAGCAGTCAGAGAAAAGTATTGAGATTAGTTTTTCTTACCTGTATCTGCTATTTTAAGACAAGGAGAAAGTTTCTGTAAGTTTTGGTAAAATCCATTTAGCCAATATACTCCTGCAAATAGCCTGAAAGAAGCTGGTTTGCAACTTTTGCCTCAAGCAACTGCAGATTAATAATTTCTCCTCCCATATTTCAACTGGTCCTTTTAGCTCCTTAGGTGCTTTTTGCTGTATTATTAAGAGAGATTAGTAAAGTGTCAGTTGTGATGGAGCCTAAAAGTTAATAGTTGTCTTCCAATTTTTTTTCCTGTAACTAAATCAGAAATTGAACTAGTGCTTTTCTGCATCTTAGTTGCTTAATAAAGCTGCACATGGATTCTCTGAGTGGTTATAGTCAGTTCATAGCAGGTTAATTCTGTGTTTCAAATGCACATATGTTTCCAGAGTGTCCTGAGGTGATATCTGGGATTACCCAACATTTCATGCTTTGAGCCACTCAGGTAATCTGGCTCCTTAACTCAGTGGCTAGTTTGATAGATTTATCCCACAATCATTACTTAAAATGCTCACAAACTTACAGCTCCTATTTAGGTAAGTGTATCTGAAGTCATCTGAAGTGGGACGTATGCCCAGAATTACTTCAAGCACTTGTTTATTCTACAGTAATGGATTCTTTGAGATGACAATTGTCTACATGGGTACTACCATCAGTACTCCTTGTCTGCAACCATTTGACCTCTAAGAAACTATTCAAGTGCTTAAACAGAGATGTCTAGACTAATTCGGACACTCTTGATATCTTTTCTGGCCTCTAGCTACTCACCCAGAAAGACCCAGGTTTCTAGTAAGTCATGTGTCATGTTTATCAGTCCTTGCAGTCACCTTGAATACTCTACTGTGTCTAAAGTGGCCATATATAGAATCATTGAATCATTTCAGTTGGAAAAGACCTTTACTATCAAGTCCAGCTATTAACTCAGCACTGCCAATTCCACCCTGAAACCATGTCCCTAAGCACCACATCTACACATCTTTTAAATACCTCCAGTGATGGTGACTCCACCACTTCCCTGGACAGCCTGTTCCAGTGCCTGACAACCCTTTCAATGAAGAAGTTTTCATAACATCCAATCTAAACCTCCCCTGCAACAACTTTAGGCCATTTCCTCTTGTTCTTTTGTTTCTTACTTGGGAGAAGAGACCAACCCTCACCTCACTACAACCACCTTTCAGAGAACGATAAGGTCTCCCCTCAGCCTCCTCTTCTCCAGGCTAAACAACCCCAGTTACCTCATATGCTACTCATAAGACTTGTGCTCTAGACTCCTCACCAGCTTAATTGCCCTTTTTTGAACTCGCTCCAGCACCTCAATGTCTTGATTCTGGTGAGGGGCCCAAAACTGAACAGAGTATTCAAGGTGTGGCCTCACCAGTGCCTGTGTTTAGTTTCCTGAAACTCTTCCCTTCTTTTCACAGAATCTGCACATCTTATGTGTGATGTTACTTTTTAAATTAACTATAACTGTTTGTGAAAAGAAAACATCTTTCAGAGGTTGTCAATCTGCCTAGAAAATTAATAGCTAAATTGTCTTGCACGAATTACGTGCAAGATATTGCACGTTTAGATATTTTTTCCTAAAGATCATTTATGTTTTGCAAATACTTTAAAAAATAATTTCTATGGTTATCTTTTCACATTTGCAAACCCCAAATAAATCAGTGGGGAAAATGAATATAATTATTTTTTCCTTCACTTTCCCCATCCAATATGTATAACAAAAAACACGTAGTGAGTTGCAAGCTTACTAAACTACCAAAATTTTTAGTGATTAGTTTCAAAACAGTTATATGTAACTAATTATATAAAATATCAGTAAATGTTCCACACAGAAGTTGATGTAATCTTCCATGACTGCATGTCTACATTTAGAACTGGGCTGTAATTCTACAGCCAGAGGTATTTTCTAGATGTTCTTCATATTTATACCCTTTCTGTCCTTACAGCTTTTTTTCTGTGACCAAATAGGAAATTTTGCAAAACTTACATGATGCCATTTGGGGTGGAAGGTCTTTATCCTTACATGATTTCTTATGAAAGCACTAGTTCTATTATTGTTGGCTTTGAACCATAATTCTAAAATGAAACACAGCACAGATTAGCTTGTGTGTGAAATGAGGAGAGGCAAACTGCTTTGTATCACATATTAAGTATCTTAAAAATACTGTTTAGATTAGAAATATATTCATTATCAAGCTTAGGAGAGATGGAAATGTATGGTCAGGAAAATGCCAGAACATTTATTTTATATTCTTTCTGCTTTTGTTTCATGCTTTGTAAAACCAAATTGTTACTTAGGCAAATCCTTCTTTTCAAATACAAGTGTTGAAATTGTTGAGGAACATCCATTTTTAGAAACAGTATTCTAAAAATCATCCATTATTTTTCCAGTTTCTTTTGCCTTGATGATTATTAAGTTTTGTTCGCAGTTGATGGAGTAGTTTGTCATTCCTTCTTCCCATTTGATGTGTGAAATATCAGGAGTGGAACAATTAATGAGATTTCATTAGAGTCTTCAAAAAAAAAGGATATGGTTTCAAGATCTTATCTGTCACATTCATATTGCTTTGCACTGATTTTGGTTATTAAGTATCACCAAATTTTCCTCTTCTGTTACTCTTCTCTTCTGTACTATATTGTCAAATTAACATGTACTTTCTGAGCACAGCCACAGCCCACTCAACTGTTAGGAGAGATTACCACAGAACTTCTCAAAGCAATTACATGTGATCTTTCTGCAGAATTACATCAATTTCCATTCATTTATCAGAATTTTTTTGTGAAAGATTGCTTGAGTGTTGCAAAGAAATACTGGTGTGGTTTTTTTATTATTATTTCTTTTTGCAGCATGTTAGAGTTGAGATATTTTAGTATAATTTTAGCTTGAACATGGATGTTGAATTAGTCCACTGTTTCACCTGGGAAATGTTGATCATTTTAGTCCATAAACATGTTAACATGTTAGTTTTCTGGACGATTCTTATTTTGATGAGCAGGTATAAGGCAGATTCTTGTGCAGAAAAATGTGATGGCTCATGGAAGGCTCTCTGTCATTAAGATGTCTAGGAACCATACCTTATATAGTCACATAGAAAGAAATTCTCATGGAAACGGCATTATGGAGGTGGCAAGTGCAGCTTTTTATTTTTGTCTAGGTTGAATTTTGCAGTTAAAGATTAACCCTTAATGTGATCTATATAAAAATTACATTTCTGTGCCCCTCAAATACAAAATAACTGCTGTGAGTATCAAAACAAATTTCTGAAAATGTGCAAGAGAGTCAATACATCACTGTAGGAGTTAAAATTAACTCTAATTGCACCAGATTGGACTCCTGTTGCTGAAATTTTGGGCAAGAACTATATTTGGGTATGATGATGTGCTTAGAATTAGCAGCAATTACCAACTAATATACTTCCTCACTGAAGGCTTTTTTCTTCATTAGGGGTTGGCAAGCAATATTCAAAAAATTCCATATGGACCTGTCTTTCCCCTGAAATCTTTCTTATTTTTGCAGTTCCTGATGAGTCATTGTAAAACAGACGAGTAAAATGTGGACAGTGAAACTATCAAGAAGGTAGCGATAGTGAGGCAGTAAAATCCTTCAGTACAGTCAAGTGCAGACTGCAATGTTAAGGGGTTGAACTGGCAGTTATGGAGCTAGGAAAAGCAAACACATAATCCACAGAGACTTTTACTGTGATTTCTGTGGGACGGTATGGTTTTGAGAAGCTGATAATTTTGGAACGTGGGCACGGAGCCTGGAGACCACTGACACGAAGCTGGCAAACTGCCTTGTGGTGTTTTCTTTAGATATAAGAGGAAGCAGAAGGAGAAACAGCAGTCTGACTGGACATTGTTGCTCCTTTTCTGTGGTGTTGGTGGTGACAGGAGAAGCCCACATTCTCCATTGGTTGCTTAGTAATCGTGTTGTTATATCTTCAACACGGGTCCATGGTACCTTGCTATAACATTTACTACAGGGAGAAAACATTGCACTGCCTCATCAAAGATAACTGCAGCCTACATGCGGCAATCAAAGAGCTGGAGCTTTGTCAGAGGACCATGTTGTTTTCTGGGTGAAATCATGCCTTCTTGAATATTCCTACTTTAGTATTTAAATACTTTTCAGTTTTCTGTGTTACACCCTTTCTTGCTGATCATCCCATTTTCTGGTATCACTTCGGCAATACAACCAATATCATAATTACTGAAGGTATTCTAATGTGTCCAAAACATTCATTACCATGCAAACAAGATGCCTTATTTGCTTACTTACCCTTCTATGAGAGCATACTCACTAAATGTTTCTCAACTGTGGTTGTTAGTTTTATCAATCAACTGGTTATGTGGAAAAGGGAGTTGAGAATACCTTTTCAGGCAGATATTACACGTGCAGAGTGTGCTGCTAAAAACATCTTTCTGTATCAAATACAAACAAAAATTTAATATTTTAATAGTGCAGGTGTCATAATACAGCTGTTACCATAGCTATGGAACAAATTTCTGGTGGATTTTTCTTTTACATTAGAAACTTCTGCCATGGCAACAGCAACGAGAGTTAAAGATGTAACTCTGTCATTATAATTTATCTATTACAGCTCTTTTCATTACTATTATTAACAACTGTTATTCTCCTGAATGTGCTTTAGCTTTGAACATGGAACCTCTTGAGATACAAATGTGAATAAGCTGATTTCCAACTTTATATGAATGCACAATTCCCAGTATTTAGTATGTTCCTGTTTTTCTTAATGTGTTCTGTAGCCTTGGAGTCAGATTCAGAAAATAGATGTGTGAGCTTCATGTAGCATCTGTAATTATACCTCTCAAATTCTGAAAGAGAAAAATGGTATTCCACAGAGTTCTATATATGTATGAGAAGCAACTGTGCTGGGGTGCACCAGTGTATAAATAAATAGCTGATGGAATTGCAATCTGCCACCTAAATGCCAGTTTGGTTGTCTATAAACTGGTGATAATAGCAATATGTATCTGAGACTTTCAGTTTGCAACAGAGCTGAATTTATTTGTAGTTCCAAATGTGAATGTTTTCCATGCAACACAGATAATGGCAGTAGCACAGTGATTTTCAGAAGTAATCTGCTCAGATGGGTAAGCTGTACATGCACTTGTAATAACACTAAAGATCTGTAGAAATGGCATCTGTTTGTGTTTTGGTATTTAGGAAACTATTTACAAGTAAAAAAGATCAGGTGGTAAGAAAAGCAGTATCTGGTAATGAAGCAAGATCTCTTTTTGTTGGGTTGTTGTGGGTTTTTTTAAGTTCACAAAAATAAATGCTCTTGCAAAAACAAAAAAAGTATAATCTATCATGAGCAAAAAACTTACCTCCATTGGGAATCAATCCAAGCACAGGAACTTTCCTGAAGTCCATCCACAGAAGACTTATTCAAAAGCCCATGAGAAATCAAAACTGGTATAATTAACCTACTGTTCACTGAGTATAGACCTATGCAATATAGTTGCCTATCTTATTGTTTCTTTGTACCAGTTAAGTTGGTTGAAACAAATAAAAATCAAGCATCTAACGAAAACGTTCAAAAGCATATTATGAAGTTAAGGGATAGAACAAAATAGGAATACAGTCAGAATATTGCAGATATATCAGTAGATTTGAGATTAATTCTAGCCACACAGGACACTGATCATCAGTACAGACAACTTAATGAAAGAATTTTATTGAAAAGAACAAGAATAATTTAGCTGTGTTTAAAAACAGATGAAAAATAATGCATATCACATTTTGTGCATCACTAATAAGCCTCAGAAGAAATATCAATTTCAGTATCAGTTGTCATAAACTTTATGGCAGAAATATGGAAAAATAAAAAGGCACCAGTCTCAGACATGGGTGCTAAGAGCTAAGGTAGGATTTTTTTAATTTTTTTTTTTTTTTTTAATTTTAAAGTACAGCTGCCTATTTGAGCTAAGATACAGAAAAAGCATTATATTATCATGTTTAGAGTTGTTCATACTTTAAGTTATTTAGACTGAGGTCTTGGACATTTACATAAGCACTGAAGATGTAGTTGCAGTTTTAGATATGATGCCGTTTGAAGAGTTTATTTAATATCTCATGCTTCAGGTCTTGGGTCAACAGATATCAACTTGAAATAAGAAAGAAAAGTGTACTCTAGCAAATGTTTTTATTACTATCTATTGCATGGATATTGTTTTTTCCTCTATGATTTCTTTAGAATAATAAGAGTGGGTGATAGGCCACTACACTGTTTATAGCAGTGGTACAGAGCATCTCTGTTCTCTCATTTTTCTCTGAACATAAAAGTATTAAGCATCAACTGCATTAGGATACTAAAATAATAATATAAATCGGTATTAAAAACACATGAGACTTAACAGTTATCAATTCAAAAGTCAAAAGATTCAGAATTATCATGGAATCATAGAATCATAATTGAATCTTTAAAGTGTTGATTGGAAGGAATGCCTAAAAGTCATCTAGTCCCTCTTCCTGTTTGGAGCAGGACTGTGAATCATCAGGTCCGAAATGACTTTTCCTAGCCAGGTCCTGAAAACTTCCAAGGATGGAGAAGCCACATCCCCAGATAACCTGTTCTAGGACTGCAGTGCAGTATGACCACATACTATTTTTTTCCTGACAACCCCAGTCTTTTTCATTGCCCAGTATATATATGATTTGCATTGCTCAAAATCACGGGAGGAGGAAGGCATAGCCAAGAGATCTTTGCTTCCTTTGTCACATAATTATAAAACTGACAGCTGAGGCAGCTGAGCACCACACAGAGAATGCTCTGCATCTGCCAGAGCTTTTGTTTTGCTGTTCAAGATAGACCAAACTTTATCCAAGTAGTCATTAACAGAGTTCCTTGGGATTTTTGAATGCTGAATTTTAGGTGTTAGGGATCTAAATTATAGAACAACTGAAGTCAACAGTAACTATGCTTTGAAAATATTTTTATGCAACATTAAGTACTCTGAACAATGAAAACAATAAGAATTTATAATTGGTTGCCCACAATTTGTGGACATTTTCAGCATTATCTTCTTATACCTTACTTTACCGAATTAGAGGGCTACCACATTACAGCCTTCCCCTGTAAGGATACATGAGTTTGTATTTGTGAATGCCTTAGATTATGGGCATCATAAAAAGTCCAACGAGGTGCTGATTTGGCTGACCAGCCACAACATACAGTGAGCAGTATCACTCTGTCTCCACTGACTGTCAATCTGATTTCTGACTGCAGCATGACCTTACATACTTCTTATTCATGTAGATATGTAGAATGAGATGTCCTAATCTGGAGCCAAATCCCAGCTACTTTGTTTTTCATGTAAGGGAAAAACACTGGAGTCAATCACTACTTGCATAATTTATTTTTTTTAGTTCATGTACAATTAATTCAGCAGCTATCAGAAATCTAAGAAAGTGAGCATGTTCCATGTTCTCCTTTTCCCCTGTTGTTTTGTTATGTTTTTTTTTTTTCCCAAAACAAACTTTTCTGGCATTATTGATTCCTTAAGCTCTGTCAGGTCCCGCATTCAACCTTTTACCACAACAGCCCACATCTATTTTGTTGCAAAATGTCTTAAGTGTGTGTTCTAGTCCGTTTTTCCCAAAGAAGAAAAGGAGATTTTATTAGGTTGCACTCCTAATCTTTATTAGAATTTTGTCATAATATTTTAACAAATAAGAAAAACATGCAACTTTACATTTTTAAGCTGCTGAATAGTAAAAGTGTTGATGGTGTTTTGAAGTACCAGCCAAAGTCTTCCTTCTATTGTTCATATAATCAAATATTGCCTCCTTTTAGAAGTGATATTTTGAGATTTGTGGGGGTTTTTAAACAAGCAGATATTTTATCAAATAGGAGGAAACAGCTCAATTTCTTTGATGACATGATTCTATGTTTTGATTCCCTCTGGTAGCTAGTGCAGTGCACACAGTCCTGCACTTATATTCTACATATGAACATAAAAGTTCTAGCAGGAATGAGGTGAATGTATTTGTCTTTAATGAAGTCATTACAGAGATACAACTTTTAGTGGGGACACAGTTATTCTGAGTAGAATATGCTAACTTAATGCCATGTGTATAGAGTGCTCTTCTCCACCCCAACACTTCAAATGAGGCATCACAGGTGGAAAAGTGTCTCTGTTTTTTTCCCTAGTACTTGCAGCAATAGGCATAAAAAGAGCTATAAATTTTTAATAATCCACTCTGAACGGTGCCAAAAAGTGCATTTTTTTGGTCCCTTTTTTGTGTGTGTGCGCAGAACTGCATATAAAACTTGTTTCAAAAATACTTTATTTCCTATTTTTTTTCAGTGTTTACTATTACTCTGAATCTATTATCATAAATTCCCAGAAATAAAAACAACACTCAGATCAATTCTTTAGAGACTGTCAGTAAAAAGGCATAGTGCCAATTCACTATTATTATAATGAATATAAAAAGAAAAATTACTGACAATACTCCTGACAATACTGGTTCTTCATGTGTTTTACTACCTACAAATTAACTAGCTAATTCATCATACTAAGCTGTATAATTTTTACACATTTCAACTTAGTAACAAATTAAAAGAGACATCATCAAGTTGATGGAAGAGCAATGACCTGTTATATTTTTTAAATTGGGGGGTTTTTCCTAGAATTTATGTGTAAGCACTGAGTGTTTTGGGCTGTTTTTCAAGCAGTTAGGATAAAATAGTGAAATACAGGGAGAGAATTGTTTTCTAAGAGAATAATAAATCAATCCATGGCATAAGTAACTTTTGTTTCTGTACTTGAGAAAGAAGGAAGCAACATACAAAAGTTGTTTTGCGGAGAGTAAGTTTTGCTGTTTGCAGTGTTTTACCACCTGGGTTTTTAACAAGATACTCTCTCATTTCAGAGCGTCTTTGCCAGGGAGAAACATCTGCTGAAAGTGGGCTTCCTGAAGGACACCCTGCTGAACAGTTTGCAGGTTTACTTCATGGATCATCTCCTGCATGTGACCCACCTGATAACCCACTTCAGCTTTACAGCAAAGCAAAGTACAGTGGTCCACTAGAGAAAAGCATTTTGAGCAAGACCACATCACAGAAGATACAGCTACAGAAAGAAAGCAACACTGATCCTCCTGTTAAGAAAAAAAAGCCACCAGTTGTGAACAGAACCATATTTCATACTAAAGCTAAGCCAGCAGAAAATCATACGTTGGTTGGCACGTCAGCAAGGATAAGTGAACAATGGGTCATTACCACTGGGGGATTTGTGGAGCGAGCGTGCACACTTGGGAGAATACGATCTTTACCAAAGACTTTGCTTGAAATGCATTTGTGCAAAAACGTTTCGAAATCGGATTCTAATCTGATTACCCACCCACCAAATGACAAAAAAGCACGAAGCAATTGGAGCGAACCCACTCCAAACCAACAGAGCTCCAAAGGGAATTCGGAGAGAACACCTTCATTCACATCAGAATGGGAAGAGGTAAGTTTTGATCCTTTTCAAGTGCAAGCAAATATATGGTATAGTAAAAATGCTGTTATTGTTTTTAATTCTAGAGATGAAACAGAAAGTGAATATTTCACACTGCAAATCTCATAAGGTAACACATGGAAGCTGGCACAAAATGCAATGCATTTCTGTTCAAAATGCTGCACACTTAGTGAAGCCTACTGTTTCAGTAGTGAATGAAGTTAATGAGAAGTAATTCTATAGTTTGTTGTGACATTTAAATTATTTTCTGCTAAAGCCCTCACCACTGACACTAATAAAATTGGTAACATAATTTGTATATATGGCCATTATTTACATACTTGATGATTATTTCCCACCATGGCAAAGCTTGCCAGTGAAAGGCAAGAGAAAATGGTAGGAATGGAAAGTCTAAGAGTTTTAGGTTGATTATGCAATCCCTCCCTATATAACACATCCTCTAGCTGGTACGTAGCCAGGGTACAGAATGCTTGGCATATACCTCACTCAGTTACAATGAATTTGAGACTAGTAAAAGAAATGTCCATGCTGAGTTTTAGTGCACATGCTTGCTCATACAAGAGATGTTGGTTTACTTTTAGAACCAAATTTAAAATAATGTTTAGACACCTGTTTTTGTTTTTGTCTCCTGTGCTAAATTTCAAGACTATAAATTAATCTTCTAATCTAGTGCTATTTCACAGACAGTATCATTCCGAGGTATGTGGGGACACAGGAGTTTTTCGTACCTATTCAGTGGCCTTGGGGCACATGGAGAAAAAAGGAACTAGGAAATTCTCTTAAGCTCTTAACTGAGCAATTGCTTTAGTACTTTATAACAAAACAACATGCTTATGCATTAACATAACTGCTTTAACAGACTTATAGTGGTTATACCTAGATGACCAGAGTTGTCAGTGTGAACAGAACTGAACTGTAGAAAAAGATATACTAGTCCCAAGCTTTAGCTTTTACTAGCACGCAAATGTTGCAAAATAAAAATCAGTGGAGACATTAGTTGTGTACCTTTGATTGCATTTTGTAATCTTGACTGTTGTTTTGCAAATGACAGTAATAATGCCATTAATTTATCCATGAAAAAAATATAATAGCAAAGATGGGGCCATCAATTGTTTTTACTGTTCTCTTTTTTGTAGATTGATAAAATAATGAGTTCAATAGATGCTGGAATTAATACTGGACTGGGGGAGATGAATGATCACACTGCAAGTAAGGAAAAACAACTAATTACTGTTTGATTTTGACTTAACTGTCCATAAGAAAACTGTGGATAAGATACTGCTAAGTAACCCACTCTGTTGAAATAATTTGCAGGTATTTGAATAACCATGAACAGAATCAATGTTGTTTACTGTTAGAGATGCATTAGGGCCAGTATCCTGGAGCTGTTGCTTTAAATAGCATATTGGAGTCATTAATGTTGTTTTGAAATCTTACCAGAAAAAATATTCCATTAATTTCTTTATACTGAAGCCTTTCTACTAGGGAGATATTTTCCAATCTTTTTTAGCTGAATTTTGTTTGGAATGATGGGACCTTGCATATATGTAATCTAACAGCTGCTGACACTTTTTAAAGTATTATATTATCTAATGTTGCTTCTAGCAAATATTTGGCACAGGGCTGAAAATGTTGCTGTCAGCCAGTGACTGGTGTTAGCAATGATGGGAAAATACACTAACCTTCCCTACCATGGTGAATTCTAAGAACTCCAAGTTGTTTCTAGTCTGTTGGTGTCTCAGCACAAACCTGTGCGACTGTGTTGATAAGAATTTGGAAAGTATTTTAAAATATCTTCTCTCTAACTCATGGAAGGAAAAACGACTTGTATGTCTGAATAATTCGGTCTTTAGGCAAAGCTATGTTAACTCACCTGTACTGGTACACCCCTGCTAGGAATGGCATTTGATCACTCAGATTTCTATTTTGGGAAGGAGACTATGTACCCTATCACTTGAAACATTTTTTTTAAAGAGTATTTTTACAACTATCCAGTTCATGGAACATTATATCTGTACAGGATGAAACCATGTCTTATCAATTTAATAGAGTTGACACAGCTACTTTAATAGTAGCTTGACAGAGAGAAAGGCATCTAGGAAAAAGAGAAAATAACTTACCTGATTTGAATACAAATATAATTGCACCTAAAACAAGCAGATTCAGATTGTTTTCTTCTAAAAGAGTAAGGGCAAATATAAGGAAACATGCTAGGCATGTTTTCCTGGCAGGTTACATTTTCTCTCTGAAACTTGCAGTGTTGGAAGGCAGAATTATTTATAGAGAAGCTCTAGGTTAGGAGAAAGTTAATAATTTCTGAAGATTCAGGATTTGTTACTTACTAGTTTTTCATAATGGTAGTACACAGGCAATAAGTGCAAAATCAGACAACCATGAAGAGGCTGCACAGCAGTTAAGAGCTATGAAAAGGAGACAAAAGCAACAGAATGTATATGCACATTTGCGTAACTTAGTGATGTGTAAGTGCTACTCTGTCCCTTCCTATGACTGACCATTGCTTTTCTTTTTCTACTTTATTCTATTAAGATCAGAAGATATCTCACAAGTCTTGTCATCAGCCATTTTGTGGCTTCTACTGTATGCATTATTTTTCTTGGCATTCAAATGTGGCTCTTTCAGTTGGCAGAAGATCTGCTCTTTCCTTGGCTGCTTCTTTACTCAGAAGGGACTTTGACTCCCAATTTTTTTCTGTTCAGTGTGCAGCTTCCTGCAAACCAATATTTTTTCTTTTCTGTCAACTCCTTAATGGTCTTTATTCAGTTTAGAACGACAAACTGATTTTGATCTTAATGAAGAAATTGAACTGTGTACTATTACTCAAAATACAACTACTTTTCTTTAAATTTAATCAGTTTTGCTGTACATGCAGACTGCAGTAAAGACATTTATTTCTCCTATAGAGCTTGTTATATGCAGCCTCACATGGATGTTTTCCACTTTTCAGTCCTTCGTATGTTTTCCAGATTCAGTTAAGCACAGTTTAGGCAGCAAAGCAAAGGGAGCTATTATAATACCAAATGCACTAAATGCATTATATTAAATATGTTATGCTTTAAATATATTCTTTTTCATTATTTTTAACAAAATAATAGGGTTATCTAGCAGAAAGTAAGGACTCATTATTTCTCACCATTAACAGGCTGGAGTAGCCAATCAAGTGGAGCCTTATAGCAGTGACATTTATGTATTTAACAACAGATTTTTTATTCAAGATTTTAGCTTGTGTTAATTACAGCTTATTAACTAGCATAACACAATATACTTTTTTTTCTTACTGAGAATACAACCTTGAAGATTTTTTTAATAGGTCTTTGACCCCAGTGAAGGGGTTTGCTTTGAATTTTCTCAGTGTTACTCAGAGGTGCCTCACCTGGCTCCTGTCTAATTACTTACAGACTAGCAATGTCTAGATCACTTAGTGTTTTACTTAGGGTTTTATCTGCCCAAGTGTTGTAGTACTGCAGACCTAAATTCCATCTCACAAGTTCTAATTCACCTTCTCTGTTTTCCTTCTGGGCTTTGTGCTGAGCATAACAGCCAAATATAAAGATCTAGCCTACATTTTTTAATAAAAATTAAATAGTATGGTATCAGGTAATATAATTTTGAAATACTTCAGAAATTTATATATAAATATATGGGGTTTGTTAGTTTTGCTTGACTATATATGTAAAAAGATTATCCAGTAGAGACTAAAAATAATGTATTTAGTGTTCAGAGTGTACAAGTCAAAGAGATTTCTTTTAGTGTTAAACTGAAAGCATCTAGATTATTGAGCACTATATGCAGGAAACTTCACTTTTCTTGATTAATAACTTTTTAGCAAACAGTAAAATTGCTGATAATACTGAAGAGCAAATGTAGCTTGATATGGAATCCTTAATTTTAGTATTTACTTACTCCTGTACTTCATATTATACTTCAATGGTTTTGGTTTTGTAAACCATAAATATATTAAATTCAAGCACAAATAGTCTTAATCTGCCAGGAACTAGGAGTTTTTAATCCTATATAGTATGTCATTCTCAGTGAAAAATATTTCAGAGGAAAGATATCATACACTGATAATTCAATAGCAATATTTAAAATTAGACAATGATGACAGCTTGTGATGAAATCCTTGAATGTATTTACAGGAACTTTGGCCTATATTTTGCCACTGGTGAAATCTGGAAAGATTTCTTTTAGGTCTGCAGGGGAATCTCTTAAGAAGCAGCAATTAGAGGCACAGTGAAAGGAGAGAATAAAAGCTGGCTGAGTAGAGGCATGAGCACTTCATCCACAGCATGCATTCAGAAAGAAAAATAATTAAAGCAGAGCTTTCAGTTTGGTGGCAATACAGGTACTGGAGGAGTAAACTTGAAACTACAGCAACTAAGATGGCTGACACTGTCCTCTGAGGGCATGTAACATTCAACATCTAAATAGCTTACCTCTGGAATAAAAAGCAGGAGTGCTGACCAAGGAGCAAGTAAGAATTAATCTCAATGAT
The DNA here is from genome assembly GCF_020740795.1 of Apus apus. NCBI lineage: Eukaryota > Metazoa > Chordata > Aves > Apodiformes > Apodidae > Apus > Apus apus. Next base: position 156,966,890 of record NC_067282.1, read on the forward strand.
AACAAAGAATCCCACTAGCCCAAGTACTGCAAAACCTCTGTTTCCAAGGGGAAATAAGCTACGTGACCTTCTACTCAAGGTGGTGCAGAGACATCTGCACCACCTGGCACTTACATTATGGCTGTGTTTCTTCACAAGAGTCCAAACTTGCCAAGTTGCAAAGGATTCTCCAATCACTAGCATTTGATAAAGAATACTAATGAAATTGACAAGAATAATCCTAAGCAAATCAAAAGTGCTTATAAGCTTCTGGTGGCAATGTGTAAAGAGATCGAAGATTCAAGAGATTTTATTGTCTCTCCCCTCATGTTCAAGTCAAGCATCACTCAGATACACCCTAAATATAACTAGAAAGCCTCTATTCTGAGAGAAGAGAACTTTAAATTAAGAAAAATGTGGCAAGGACAAAAATCATAATCTTAAGTAATGTAAATTTGACATAGGTTTAACCTCTGAGAAAGACAAGATTATTTTAAACAGGACTAAAGAACTGACTAGACAAAGAGTCATGGATCAGTTTGCCAGATACCTTAGCTGTTTGTATGCAAAAGGTAGAAGAAAGAGGAAAAGAGAAGAATTAACAAAAGAATTTATGAGAAATAGAGAAGAATTAATTGAAGATTAAGACAAAATTGGCACTGTAGAGAATTTTTCTTATATATTACACTAGTAGTCCAGTCATGTAGAGGATATAACTTCTTCATTAAGAAGGGAAGAAGAGAGGAAATGTTGGCTTGCATTTCAAAAATATGATGATTGCTTTGAGATTTCAAAGTTAGAGCTGTTAAATGCCTGTTGGTATCCAGTAAAGCAGAAAAGAACCTTCTTGTTATTGGTACTTATCCAAAGCCATTGTACATGATAGTAATGGGAGATTTTAGTCACCACAGCATGTGTTGGGAAAGAAATTGATTTGACAGACTGATCAGGAAAAAAATTCTCAAGGTAGATGTCATCTTTTCTTTCACCTTTGACATAAGGAAAATTTCTCTATTTTACCAAGCATGGTAGAATAACACATGCATGTAGAGACAAGTCAGAAGTGCCAAAGGCCTCAGTGCAATGCAACTAAGAAGAGAAATAAAGATTTAGTGTAACATAATTATATTATTACATTAATAGAAAGAAGAACAAATAAATCTTTGGCATCGAGGTGAGGTACTGCAGGAAAGGAAAAGCTGCTCGTAGTAGGTGCATAGTAGGTACAATGACTTTTTATCACACATGTTTACTGAAGAGGTCACTGCTGAGCATGCAGCAGTCACATGCACAGCTAGTCCTACGGCTGGAACATCAATTGTCGATAAAGAAAGAACAGATTATATGTGCTAGGTATTTTTAAATTGCTATATTGAACTTCATTTTGTGTTACATAACTGTCTGAAAAACTGTGACCTGTTAGTGGGTTTCTGTGTGCATTCTTGGAGGGTGGATGAGGTACAAACAGACTAAAAGAGAATTATGTAGAACTTATCTTTAAAAGGGAAAAGTCAATGTGGGGAATTATTGTCAATTCATAGGAATGTCACTGAACAGTTAAACTACTCTAAGTAGCTGGAAAATAGCAAGGAAATAAGTAAATGACAACATGGATTTCATAAAATCATAGGATTGTTTGGGTTAGAAGGGACCTTAAAAATCATCCAGGTCCAACCCCCCTCCATAGTCAGGGACACCTCCCACTAGACGAGGTTGCTCAAAGCCCCATCCAATCTGGCCTTGAACACTTCCAAGAATGGCGCAACTACAACTTCTCGGGACAACCTCACACCGAAGAATTTCTCCCTAATGTCTAACCTAAATCTACCCTGTTCCAATTTAAAAATGTCCCACCTTGTCCTATCACTACTTGCCCTTGAAAAAAGTCCCTCTCCAGCTTTCCTGTAGGCCCTCTTTAAGTACTGGAAGGCAACTACATGGTCTCCCTAGAACCTTCTCCAGGCTGCTCATTTCTCCAGGTTTGCTCATTTGCCAAGAGCAAACCTACTAAAGCAGTGTATATCCCTGCTAGAAGAGGATATCAGATTTTGTAGGTAAACAAAGAGCAGTAGATGCCCAGTATTTGAACCTGAGTTAGGGTTTGACATTGTCGCATGTGTTTTTCTTGAAAGAAGATTAAGGAAACATGCTTGATGAAAATAATGGTAGGTCAAACAGATGAATCTTATTCCTAATGTCTACATTTAGACTTCTGCAGTCTTGACTGCATTGAGTATGTCTGAGCCACTAATACTGAGTTAAATAAGCAGGCACTTCTTTGGTATTGTTCTTCATATCTAAATGTCTGAAGCATGGCAAATGGCACTAGGAATAAAGAGAGATAGAGGACCTCCTCAGAGGTACCTGTCTAAACCTAGCTGAAATTAATCTCCCTCTCTTCTCCCCAGGATGAAAATATAAAGTTAATATGGTAAAACATCCAAGCAGATTAATAGGGAGATATGTTGCATTTGGCAGAGTCTTAAAAACTTCTGGATATTTGCCAGAAACAAAACAAAACAAAACAAAACAAAAACAAAAACAAAAAAAAACCAAACCAAACCAAAACCAAAAACAAACAAACAAAACCCACAAAGTGATTGGGGTATATCTGACCTTGGCTCGGGCCAGTTGAATAGATTAGGCCACTGTTTTAAGTCACTTTGAGTCTGTTTTGTGATTATTCTGTGACTGCTGAAATAACATGATTCGGATGAAACCTGTCTACAAGGTAGTGTTTAATAAATAAGAGAGCTGTCTTTTCTTTTTTATTTTGCATAGTAGATACTTGTACTGATTAGTAACATACATTTCTCAAAGGACTTAGAAAAGCTAATATGTTTAAATATCAGCCATCTGTCCTTCTCTGGTAAAGAGAAGAAGCACTTCCATTTGATATTTTCTTTGCCTAATTATAAACAATTTTTTCTACAATAAAGAAGTCTTTCAAGGCATGCACAGTATTTCTGTGTTAGCTGGAGCCCAGTAGCTGTTCAGAAGTGTGTGATTCAGAGTTTACTTACATTTACAAGTCACTTGAAGGGAATAATCAGGGAATAATCTACTTCTCAGAATTATATTTTTTTTAACATGGGTAATGGATATCATATCATCATCATGATTAATGCAAGAATTGTTTGAAGTCAGAGAAATTTAAGTAGTGACAAGGAAAAGAATTGTTGAAGGTCATTCCATATCAAAGTAATCTACAGTTAATCTAGGACTTTATTGGGCTCTTGAGAGAATCACTTCTGTCAAATATGTTCTAGCACATGGAGGATGAATTTTATCATTCTACTAATCATTAATTCTTTTTTGGATACTACCCATATGTGCACTAGCCAGTTGCTGTGTACAGACAAGTGTACTACAGTCGGGATTTCTTTAGTCAGATGGGTATGTAACTATCAATGAGTGCTCTCATTGTTCCACCTAGGGAGATGGAGGGTAGAGTTTATGGAATTATCTTCAGTTTCTTGATCTATACTTTTGGCTTGGAACTGGCCAGCCATTTTCTTAGTGTTGAAATAAGCAAAATTCTTATTACATTTTGCAGGTTTGGATTTTACAAAGTTTATTTGTTATCCTTTTGTGGAACAGTGAAGTATCAATATCAAGGCTTCAAACTTCGCTCACTAAGGCTAGCTGAGTGAGTGCCTTTCAAAGACTAATGATGCTTGTTACTGGAAGAATTGTATGCAGCAGAATTATACCTTATTTTTAAAAAATCACTTTCAAGAAAGCTAGCAAATCTTCTGAAATATTTACTTTAGCAGTATGTATTATCATGTCGACAACTTCAGAGAGACCCATGAGTTGGCTCTACTAGAGCTACTTTGAAACCAGAAGGACTCTGGAACACTGGCAACTATGCCTGAATTGACTCCACATGAGCCAGATGTCACATGAAAGTAGCAGAACTGCAGTGGGTTGTGCTGTATTCAGAATAAAGCCTACAAATCAACTTTTAAGTCAGGTTTTTCCACAAGCCAGACTTTATTGTTTCTGGATGCCTCCACTACATACACACATTTCTGTGTCATGTAGTACATGGCTGGCCCTTTACTGTTTGCTGCCATATGGTTGCAGTTTTGGCTAAGTGGTCTTCTTCCAAAGCTGTTAATATTTTCCCCCCTCCAAGGGCAGAAAACAGATAAAATATAAGTACTTAATTAAGGTAGAATTTTAATTAGATATGTGTAGGCATGTGGGCATAAGCCAGTTTTCGCAGTGATGTTATATACTTTAAAGTACATATTTTAATTGTAATTTAGTGTCTGTTTTGCAGCAGCTACTTCCCCTTTTAAAATCTTCATGTGGTTAAACTAAGTACTTTGATTAACCGGATTTAATTCATAGATTTTAATAAAATGAGCCATGCACCCTCTCACAAAGTGGGAGACCTCTTAAGCTCACCATTTTGAATGCACAGCTCTAATTTTGCAATAGCCAACCACAACAACCAGACTGTATAATAGGATAACCTCACGTCCCTCCAAACTCCCACCTCTCCATTGAAGCTGATATGCTGTGCAAAAAGACCAAAATATCTATAGCATCATAAACAGATAAAAACAGAAAAGGCAAAGACAACCTGATGCTGATAGAAGAGGGATCCGATGAGAGGAGACAGCTCCAGCAGCTGGTCTCAGCTTCCAGTGCTGTTTGATGCCTCTTCAATAGGAAATGCATATGCAGTTGGAAATTTTTAAACTGCAAGTCAGTGAATTCTTTACCATCAATTATAGGACTACACTGTAGGGAACAGAGTCACACATTTCAGTTTGATTCTGCACTTTCTTGTAAGTGAACGTGGAATTTTAAGCTGCAATGACAGAACTGCTGGGGGTAACTCATAACTGAAGTTATGGAAGGCAAAGGTGATTCTCATTTCAGGCTGTTTTCAGTCACTCATATTCTCTTATCGATGTGACTCACTCTCATGCTCAGTAACCAAAAGCACCAAGGTCTGCTTGCGTGTGTGGCCAAGTTGTCTGTCCATGTCATTTGTATGGGACATGGAAGGCTGACGGTTGCGTTCTCATTGCATCTGTTGGGGTTCTTTGGATTAGCAATAGCAAACTGTTTTTTTTATAGATCTTTAGGACTCAACAGTTGCTATGGCATGGTCCTTTTGATCCAAAACTTTGTTTACTTCAGTGGTGATCACTGTTTTTCTTTCTTATCTCGGGTATTTTAGCTCTAGATTCTTCCTTTTGGAATAACAGGAAGATTAGTCTCGTTTGCAAAGTGCTATAATGTTGTTGCTGTCCTCCTGTGTAGTCTAGGGTCTTCTGCTGATAAATCATCTGTGCTGTTCTTTTATCAGAGCAAAATTCTAGTCTTGACAGAAACACATTCTTTAGTTTTACCACTGTCAGCTGTGACCTCGGTTATCAGTATAGACCACACCTTTAACCCTTCATAAGCAGTGTTTCTTCAGGTGCTTTCACATATGAATTTCTATGAGTGCGTTACTCATACTAAGCTTCATATTCCTTTCACAAATCTCTGCATATCTAATTATTAGAATGGTAATTTAAGCATGTTTAATTTCCTAAATTATAAAATAGTGGAGGACAGAAGCCATATAGCTTTAAAATATGCAGAAGAAATAATTTGGGCTTTTATTGAGTACATGATAGTCATAATGCATTGCATGCCACTGAAGTTACACAAAGATGGCATCAATTCTACAGCAGAAATCACAAATAATTGGATTAATGTTTTGTTGATTTCCACATTGCAAAAGCCTAAATAAGATATAAAGATGTATCTGTTTTAATGATGCATTGAATCCCAAAACAAACCTTACAGAGACTGGGCAAACTGCAGGATAATTGGGGAGCTTTAGCTGTGTTTTATAATAAATGCAACGGGAGTTAGATGCAAAAGCTGCAAGCATTTATTTTATTTTCTGTTATTCCTGTAATCCTATTATATTGGCAATCTTACCCTGTAGTGTCATAAATGTAATACTCAGCTGTGTGCTCTTCATATACCAATTAATCAGAGCTGTGTTTGAAATAGCCTGCTACAAATGAAGACAGAGGCTAAACTGAAAATACAGTGAAAATGAAAGTCACCAGACCATATTTACCCATGTGGTCTCTAACTCTGATGAATTTTCTTTTTACATTTCCACTCTTAAGTGCCAATCAACATATACCTTTGATCTCCATCCATGCTTTTTGTGTTCAGTGTTAGGCTTCTTTTTCCAAAACTGCTTGTAAAGCAATTAAATCATTATATTCACAGACTGGAATAAATGATTTCTGGCATATGTCTTTGAGAAGGAACAGAGAAGTTTGTCAGCAAACAGAAACTTAAGAAAATGAAGCTATAATATCATAAATGTTGACATTCATCAGTGAGTAAATGGATAGCCTAATTCTTGTCAGTTTTGTTGCTAGTCTACTTGTGACCATCATCAGATCATGTCATCCTAAATTTAGTTACTCTGCAATAGGATTGCTTGAGCAGAGGAATCTTCTATGAACTCTCTTTTAATATACTGCGACTTTTCAGAGTTGTTTCCCCACATCAGATGTAATGTTTTAGTGAAAAAGCATAGGAGATTCAGGTCCCATTCTGGTACTCAAATTTTCTCGTTAGGAGAAAGTATAAACCTTGGCAATCTGATCAGTTGTATTGCTATTTCTGAGTAACCAAACTGTATTTTTTTAGTCACAGAATAAATGAAAAATCACAGAATCAGAGAATCACTGAATCAGGGAATCATGGAATCACAGAATGGTAGCTTTGGAAGAGACTTCTGGAGATCATCTAGTCCACCCCTCCCACTAGAGCAGGATCCTGTAGAGCAGATTACACAGAAACACCTCCAGGAGGGTTTTGAATGTCTCCAAGGATGGAGACACCACGACCTTCCTGGGCAGCCTGTTCCAGTGCTCTGTTACTCTCAGAGTAAATAAGTACTTTCTCACATTCAATTTAAATCTCCCATATACCAGTTTGTGACCATTACCCCTTGTTCTGTCACTTGACACCACTGAGAAGAGTCCTCCTGACATCCACCCTTTAGATATTTATAAGCGTTGATGAGATCCCCCCTCATCCTCCTTTTCTCTAAGCTAAACAGACTCCGCTCTTTTAGCCTTTCTTCATAGGGCAGATGCTCCAGTCCCTTAACCATCTTAGTGGCCCTGTGCTGGGCTGTCTCCAGTTGTTCCTTGTCCTTTTTAAACTGAAGAGGCCAGAACTGCATACAGTACTGCAGGTGAGGCCTCACCTGGGCAGAGCAGAGCGGGAGGATAACCTCCCTCGACCTGGCCACATTCTTTTTAATGCACCCCAAGATGGCATCAGCCCTCTTGGCTGCAAGGGTACATTGCTGGCTCATGGTGAGCCTGTTGTCCACCAAAAAGATGTGTTCTTCCTTGGAAAACATATAATAAAATATTTGTCAGATCTAAAGATCCTTTTTTAAAGTGTTGTAGCAAGACTTATTCTTAGAAAGAGTAATGCATACCTACCACCTCTTCTTTCATTTTGTCATTAACCTAATTACCTGATCCTTACATTCTGCTATTAAATATGCTTAGAAGTCTATACGACCACAGACTTGAAAAATTTATGTGCAGTTTGAGTATACTGCTCAAATCTATGAAAAATTCAAATAGCTTATGTGCCACTGTTCTTAGAGTATTGTTTCAGTATGTTTAAAATAGTCTCACATTAAATAATTTCCCCTTAGAAGGAGTGAGAGATACTGAGTTATAAAGAAGACATGCAAAAGTAAATATGGCACAAGGAAAACCTATACCATGTTAATATACACCCATAATATTTGGTTTGAGACAGATTGCAGAATGGTATGAATACACAGAAGGCAAAACTCAGAAAATCAGATTTTCTTTGACTTCCAAGGGTGTGAAGCTCAGAAATATTTACAATAGTAAAATAGAGAGTGAGGTAGTAGGTTGTTTAAGCATGTTTGGGAATAATGCTAAGACCAGTATACATTATTGTACAGAAAATCAAATTAAGTGAATAAAAGTTACTCTCACTTTAAAAGTTTGGATATACCTGCCTATGGGCTACCTTTTCAAAATTGCACCGATGCAGACAAAACCTGTCAGAACTCAAATAAATTGGTTGTGAATGTTGCTTAAAAATGATATTACTCATATTGCCTCCCAGATTCTATTGGTAGTAGATGTGTCACTGACTCCTAAGTGAATTTGAAAACACTTCTGAGGACAATGATGTTAAAACTGCAATCTGTTCATCCTGTTCAGTTCTCTGCTCTGTCTGACCTGTCCCTGAAGTCAGTGATTTGCACATACTGGATGTTTTGCACCAGGGGGTTGAATATTGCTGAGCTGTGCCCATCTAATTGGGAGATAAAAGGATCAAAGGAACAAAGGTAGATTGCAGACATCAGAACTTGAAAAAAAAAAATTAAAATTAAATACATTTTTCAAAGTTATTTCCAGTAGGACTGAGGTCTTGCCTGTTTTCCCACTGAGCCAGGGGAGTACTAATAATTTGTGTCATCCTCACAAGGACGGTTTAGCTGTGTTTCACACAGTTAATGCTGAAGTGTTGGTTGGTGTGCCTGAAGTTACCAGCTAATGATGCCCTCATTCTAGAATGATCTCAGAATCATCCTACTGTCATTCCAGAGACTTAGAAGTGGTTTTTTTTCAAACCATAATAAATGAATAATATATAATAATATAATAAATGAATACATGAATAAATGAAAAAGAATTATCAGATTACTTGAGAATTTTAGAATTCATTTGCTTAGGTTCAGCTTTTTCCTTGCAGTTTAATCTGAACCTTGCAGCTATGTAATCATTTACACCCATGTGTATTAATATTTAATTCAGCTGATGTCACTAAATTGAACTGCACTTATTCCTTAAAGCAGAGTCAAGTTCAATACCAGCTTAAAAATGTATGCAGAATAGGAATTGACACCTCATCAGGGTTAAAAGTATCTGATGAAAAATTAGACTTGGAAGCCAGGAAATGCTTTAAAGATAACATAATATTCCTAACTTCTTAGACAGACTGTATGAAACCATAAAGGGATTACTAAGGACAAATCTATAAAGCTTTGTTCAATATCTTTAGTGATCTTTTGTATGCGATTATATGGGCATTACTCTTACAAATATTTGGGGTTAGAGATGTTGTTGCAAGTGAGACTATGATGTTTATCTTTCATAAATTATATAGAGGTCTAAGTCTACTAAAATGGAATTAATAACAGTTCCCTGAAAGTTCAGTTGATTCACTCATGTTTCCTTCTTAATCTAGTAATCTCTAGATTTAAATAAACTCACATTCCTAGTAATGACAAGAATATCACATGCTATTTAAAAATCTCTGGTTTATTATAGAATTTATACCACAAAAAATTGTTTCTAGTTTTAGTTCCACCTCCAGAAAATGAAGTACTTTAGAATATTGAACTAGCTAAAGTAAATTAGTTTTCTTTCTAACCTAGACTGTTAACCTGAGTTCATGATCATAACACTAGAATCAGTATTTTCTTGTTTCACTGATCTATATTCAGGAAGATATTGTATTTTAAAGCCTTCAAATCCTTCCAAAATTATTTGCTATTTACTTTTTACCATCCCTACTTCATAACCCATGATACGAGGAACTTCTCAAAACTGTTTTTCTACTTTTATCCACTGCTGCCTTTAGTTCTTTATTTTAGGTTATTGCATTATTACAAATCTGAGATGTCTGAGATTAAATTATTTATTTCTAATACGAATTTGCATTAAATGCTAATAATAGCATTTAGTGTGGAGTTGTGAATTGTTCCGGTATCTGTTTCTCAAGTATGTTTATTTTTCTTTACTTCATACATGAGTTCAGATAAATATTTGTTACGAAGTCTGCAATCTGACTTTTTTCCTATTTATGGTAAGTGATGGACCATCTCAGTTACTTAGTGCTATTTCTGTTTTCTGTTAGGCTATTTAAAATGTTTTATAGGGCATAATTGCAAAGTATAAATTATCTTGTTAGTACACAAATCCCCCTATCTGCATATGAATATGACATTCATATAGAAACCAGCCATTCTTCTCAAATTTATGCAACAAAAATCCATGTTCATTACTGTTTTCAGTGAATAGCAGGGAATGTAAATAAACAGCTGTAGAACAGAATGTTAGAGAATAACTATAGGTGTTGGTTTGGTTTATTAAAGCAGCTGTGGTTTTTCTCTTGTTTGTAGTATATGAAATAATCATTAACATGTTACAAAGCATTTGCAAAATCAGTCTGATGAGTATATTTTCAGCTAACCTGTACCTGTAGGGACACTTGAGCTCCTGCTGAGATCCATGAGCCGTGACAAAGGAACAACGGAAGGAATGACACCTGGAGTACAGTTTATTAAACTTGTCTGGAAAGCTGTAATTCTATAATTCCAATTTCTAAAACAAAAAGCCATGCAGGACTACATACAATGCCATGAGAGGTGTTTTGTACTCTCTGTAGGCATCAACACAGCTTTCTGAAACAGGATCCTAGGCACCGTCTGTAGGTAGGGGAGACCAGTTCAGTGCTCCTGCTCCAAAGATGGGAGAGGGACAGCTGAGCAGTTGGCATGAAGGAGCTTGCAGACAGGGTGAACAGGGTTTATATAACTTCATCCATATGCAAACAGTCCATTGAGTTTCCAGAGCTATGCCAGCATGCCACCTACTCAAGTAAGTTCTTTATTATTCATTGAAAGATGCAGCATTTTGCTTTTGGTATTGCAGAGCCTGTGTTTGCAGGGGATAAATGGTGGGTGGTTATAGAGTTTTTTATGTAATGAAGCAGGTGTCTATTGAGAACCTGACTTTCTGTCAGGTAGCAAAGAAGGCCAGTTGTCCCCTAATGGCAGTGAGCTGTGCCCTCACCCACAGGGCGCAGTGCCATGGGGTCTGCACCCAATGGACAGAGACAGGTATGGGTAATATGATCCATTGACCACCCCCAGACAGGTGCCTGACAGATGGCTTGGGTCCAGGGTCCATCCAGGGAACCTAGCCAGGAGCAAAAATAAGATTGAGTCAGAGAGAAATGGAGACAAGGCTGTAACATGGGTTCATACTCCATGCAGGAGGCAGGGCTGAAGATAGGACTGGGAAAAAGCCTCTGTGTGTATCTGAGGACTCCATCCAGGTGACAAACTACCTACAGTGTAGGCCCAGCATCCATCCAGTAGGTAGGATCAGAGACAGGGCCAGGGACTGACACTGCTGTGGCATTGCTGGGACAGGGACTGATGGCCCCAGCCTGAGCTGAATGGGGGTCCTGGGCTATGAGTAGGATGGAAGGAGGCCCAAGGAGATTCTGGGCATGGACAGCAAGGCCTATTGGTGCCCTCAGGGCCCTGATGCCTCTTATTTTTATTGATTATTGTAGTTTTATATTACCATATCCATGAAATGGGGTAATTTGTGTCTGATTTATATTTTATTAGATTCTGAGGTTTTGAATGCTCTAGGAAATAAGTAGGTGAGGGGTAGTTCAGTGTTATTTTTTAGCAAAGAGCTTCAAGTTATTTTTGCTCCTATTTAAGGATGCTTTTTCCAGCACAGATTTAGAGTATCATCCTTATAATTAGCTGCTAGTTAACATTGCACAACTATTGCATGTAACAGATATTGTCCTGCATCTAATTTATAAAGATGTTGAAGTTAAGTTAGGATTACTTCAAATACCTAAATCAAAGCTAGTCTCAACTCTAGATAAATAGCAGGGGGTAATTTAACCTCAGACAAGTAATTTAATTTTAAAATGATCATTTTTTTAACATGTTTTAAAAGGCTTGCAATGGGAAGTGGAAGAAAAAAATAGTAAAAGGAAAGAGACAGATGTGAAACAGAACCAACAGATTGTTGTAGCTGCAGATGAAGGATGACAAAAGAGCAAATTTTCATAACCTACAAGGACAATAAGTAGAATTGAGATAAACAGGGAGTGTATAAAATGAATAATAAAATAAAGCTAGAAAGAATGAGAAGGAGAGAGGGAATTCACCTGATCAGCTGGTCAAAGGAGGAAATTGCTCTAAAATCTGGTGCATCAGGGGCAAAGGAGCCTCTGAGCCCAACTGGTCAAATTAAAACAGAAAGCAAAGTGCCACACAGTCTCAAGTTGAATCTGATCTGTAAAACAGCCCCAGGAAAAATCCTTTACCTTCCATTGAATGTACTTTAAAGATCATAATTTGAATACAGTAGTTTGCTGTAGTGTCAGTACAGGTGTTTCGTTACCACAGCTCTCCACAGGAGCTTGCAGCAGTTACCAAATCTATGAAATTATGGTTGCCATCCATTTCATAGCTGTTTTTAACCTCTTGAGAGATCTCTGTGCAGTGAGTGTTCTCTCAAACCTTCTTTGAACAGTTCCTTCAAATATTTCTCTGCTACCTGGTACTTCTTGTTTGCTAGTCCAGTGTTGCTTAGCATAGAGCTGTACAAATTTGTAATTTGAAGTTACGTAAATTTGTTTTTATGATGCCAGGAATTCTAGCAAAAAGGTTGGAGCTTGCATAGAGTTTTTAGCAAGACTATATAGCATATATTTAAATATATAAATACACTTAGTATAATAGTTTTTAACAGTAGTCTGAAATCTTTACTGAATTAAATAAAATATTTTGATTGGTCATGGTTTCATGCAAATTGTCAAGACTTTTCTTCTTGCTACATGAAAACAGTGAAAATGATTACTCATAGGTGGTGAGTGTAGTGTTACTATTATCCTGCAAAAGTTCCTGAGGCAAGCACAGAAATTACTCTAAGAAACTATCTCCTTTTTTCATAATATGTTATTAACTTTCGTTGAAGCCTGAATAAGGATGAACACATTTACCCCTTGGATGTGGATATGATTCCTGAAAAAATTACAAGCAACTGAAAGCTCTTTGTCCTATCAAAGGAATTTGTATTAGATAGAATAATTTCACAGAATGATGGAGATCCACTGATGTTTGGATTCACATCAACTGCTCAACACTGCCTCCAGCAGTAGGAGCTGCTTCAGCACTCATGAAGGTGGGAAAAAAGCAGCTGAATTCTGATTGCATCTTAACTGTGGCTTTCATAAGTGTGACACAAGGTTACAATAACCTATTATCCTTGTGGTGGCACACAAAATGCAGCAAGACATTTCTTCCATTTCCTGTGGAACAGAGTTACAGAGGGAGGCTGGGGGATTAATATAGCTCTCCCTGCAATGTTTTTCTCCCAACACCAAACCACCAAACAGGTAGAAAAATCCACAAAGGACTTTTAAGCATAAAGACACTATTTATCTTTCTGGAAGGTATTAACCTGCAAATTGCTGGAAAGTGGGAAAATGCTAGGAAACAATCACTGCATGTCCATCTTGTTCTTGTGCTCTTCTGCAGGCATCTAATAGTAGCCACTGTGAATGAAGCTGGTGAATGACTGAAGCTAGATGAAGCTAGATGAAGCTGTGGTGTGATCTGAGGCAGTTGATCCTGTGGTCTTGCAGTGAAACATCCATCTGTTCTTAACTAATTCTTGCAATGCAGTAGGTTGAATCTTATATTTCTGTTCTGTAGACTAAGGATAGAAATCTGACTGAAGTAATGGCTATTACAGTGCTGCATCATAGAATCATAGAATGTTAGGGGTTGGAAGGGACCTCTGGAGATCATCGAATCCAACCCCCATGCCAGAGCATGATCCCCTAGGACAAGTCACATAGAAGCACATCCAGATGGGTCTTGAAAGTCTCCAGAGCAGGAGACTCCACAACCTCTCTGGGAAGCCTTTAATAGTAAAGAAGTTTTTCCTTATGTTGAGGTGGAACTTGCTGTGTTCTAATTTGCATCCATTGCCCTTCATCCTATCACAGGGCACAAGTGAAAAGAGATTGGCCCCTCCTTCTAGACACCCACCCTTCAGATATTTATATACATTAATAAGATCCCCTCTCAGTCTTCTCTAGACTAAACAGCCCCAGGTCTCTCAGCTTTTCCTCATAAGACAGGTGTTCCAGTTCCTTAATCATCCTCATAGTCCTCTGTTGGACTCTCTCAAGTAAATCCCTGTCCCTCTTGAACTGGGGAGCCCAGAACTGGACACAATACTCCAGATGTGGTCTCACCAGGGCAGAGTAGAGGGGGAGGAGAACCTCCCTCTACCTGCTGGACACACTCTTCTTAATGTATCGCAGAATACCAGTGGCCTTCTTGGCCACAAGGGCACATTGCTGTCCCATAGGTAGCTTGCTGTCCTCCAGGACTCCAAGGTCCTTCTCTATGGAGCTGCTTTCTAGCAGGTCAGCTCCTAACCTGTACTGGTGCATGTTGTTATTCCTTCCCAGGTGCAGGACTCTAAATGTGAGCTCAAAATGTGAGCACACTGCCCCACAAATGTTGGGCTGCTACACCCAGTGGCCTCACTAGCATGTCCAGTTACATCTCCCACCCCCTTCAAACTTAGTTTAAAGCCCTGTCAATCAGCCCTGCAATCTCTTACACAAAGTCCCTCTTCCCCCTTTGAGAAAGGTGTTCTCCATGAGGTGCCAGCAAGCCTGGTGCTTTATAGGCCATCCCATTGTCAAAAAAGCCAAAATTGTTGAAGTGACACCAGCTACAAAGCCACCTATTAACTGACTGCATTTGTCTGTTCATTCCAATGTAATTGCCTGCAACTGGAAGAAAAGGCAAAAAGACAACCTGTGTCCCAGAATCCCTCACCACCATTTCTAAAGTCTCTTTTGATTGTTCTTAGATTATAGGTCTCAGCTTGCTCTCCACCTACATGGAAGGTAGTAGTGTGACGACTGTACTAAACTAGGAAGTTTCCTAGTGACTTTCTTAACCCAGGCTCTGGGAATACAGCATACCTCTCTGTGAGGGTGGTCTACCCAGTATGTTGGACCCTCTGTTCCCCTCAGAAGGGATTCACCTACAACTGTAACCTTCTTTTGTTCCTTTCCTTGCCGATGTTATTATAATGTGGATGGTAGGTCTTTCTGACTGTGGACATACCTCTGGTGTAGGCTGCCCAACATCCACATCTCCATTTGGCTGGTCTTTCTCAACCAGAGCCTCTATCTGTTTATTAATGGCATCTGGTGGGGGGTGAGGTAGGCAAGGAAGGAGTTAATCTATTGCCACAACCACGAACTTGCTTCCATTCCCTCCCCTCATCCAGGCTACTGCCTTTGGGCTAGCAGGGGCAGGATACAGGGGCTCCCTGATCCTGCATACTTTCTGATGGGTGCTCCCATTTCTGCTTCAAAGGGGACAGAGCCTGGCTTCAGCAGTCTGTCTCCTTTTCAGCTTCCCTGCTGCTCCTTAGCCTTTCAGCTTCTTCTTGCAAATCTGCCACTCAGCAGAGGAGATCATCCAACTGCTCACAGCGCACAGCAGTTGTATCTGCCACGTGTTGCCAGCGAAAGGCTCTGACACTCCCTGCAGCCTGTGGCCTGCACAGCTCCATGTTTCCATGGGTTCTCTGGATTCCCATGTCCACCCTGACTGGTGCTGAACACATGGCCTTCTGCCGAATGGAGACCATAGTAGATGTCTTTCCAATAGGGTGACAGCCACCAACAGGGCTCACCTGTTGAGCAGGCAGAGTTGCTGTTCCTCCGCTCACTCTCACCCGCATGCCCGGCTCGCTCTGCCCCTCTCTGATGGCCACGTTTAAATCCCCCATGGTTGCCCCGGCAGTGCTCCCAGCCATGTCAGCCTCTTGGCCTCTCACGTGAGCTGCCAATTCCCACTCTCCCTCAGGGTTCCCTGGCTGCAGGAACTCCCATCCTTCTCAATCTAGTGCACTTTTTTAATGGCACAGCACTTATGGCTGCTGCTGCCTCGCTCCTTATGGTCTCATATAATATAATTTGATTTTCCTGTTGTCTTTAGAAAGCAATTTCACACAAATACACACAGAATTTAAAATACAAAATCAGAATCTAGAAAGACTAACACTACTTTAAGCAGTCTTGCTCTATGTTGATCTGTGCGGCCATATGTATGTTGCTCAGTCTTATAGTAATGACAGTCTTGAATAGAACAAGGTGTCCCGTGTCCTAGTTTCTAGTAAGATCCATCCCTCATTGACTGAACAGGATGGGTTCTAAAGGAGACTAAATTTAAGTTGCCAAAGCAATCAACTGAACATGAAAAATATCCTAACTTTGAAGCATCTGTAATAAATACATGTCTCACGTTAGGGTGGAGCACTTTGACTGAACTGTTCCTGGGTAAATAATACATCAAGAGTCAGAAAAACAAACTTGTAGAAAGGCCAGTGAAGTTCACAAAGTACAGTTCACTGTTCACAAATCGTCTGACAATTAAAATGAATTGTCTTTGCTGACTTTTTAGTTATTGTTATTATAGATACAGTTATTGTACTTACATAGTGTTACAGTTATAATAAATATTGATACAAAGATCAGAAAAGAACTGTGAGGATGGCTTTCCTAGTTGATGGGGGCTGTTCCATTAGCTTGCATTAGCTGTGGTTTGAGAATTATTATTGTGTGCTCTGAGCCACACACAAGCAGTGGATTGTAACCTTTAGATTATAGACACTAGATAGTGTTATTTAAATTCACACTGTTTCTATTCATTTTGTTTTGTTTCTGTATATGCCATGAATAATGTCTCTAAAAGTACTTTCAGGAAAATATTCAGCATCACCAAACACGATCATCCAAAGTGGGATCATCATCCAAAAAGCTAGGTTGCCGAGATAAGTTACAGATTTTATGTAAGGCATCCAGTCTTTTTCAGAGTTTTATAAAAAACTTCATTTAAAATAAAAGCCTTCTGAGTAGCCTAATAATATAACTGAAATGCATAAGGTAAAGCAGAATCTTGCATCCACTTCTTGGAACCTTCTCTACTTCTCCCATAAGAAACTTTCTTTAATCATACTGGTCTGCTGGATGTTGAGCATATTTTCTTTCGTACAACATCCTGTTCCTAGCTATTCTTATCCCCTCTCCAGGAATGCATGTCGTTAGATTGGTTTATTCACTATAACACCTGGTCATGCTAACTCAGCTGTAGCACAAGTTCTGTTGCAATGTCAAGAGATAACTTTTTTATCTTGCTGAAATCATAAATAGAAAGAGGAAAATTATATCCCATTTAATGTTGAACAAGTTTACAGTACTTTCTTCTCCAGCTCTGCTAAACTGGCTGCCAATGTACTTAAAAGATTAGTCCTTTCATACTGTGATATAGAATCCACTCAAAAATTGCTTGGTTAGTAACTACTAAAATTCTCCAGTTTTTAATTCCTTAACACCAGAAGTGTTCAGCCATGTCTGACAGGTATCAACCTATCTAATAAAATGGCTTATAATAATCTATTTATTATGACTGAGGGGAGCACCTCCTCTGCAAATAATAACTGCTTTTTTTTTTTTTCCTCACTCAAAAAATTAAATAAAGAAAATTAAAGGAAGAAAAATCCACATTGTTAACAGCAGAGACAGTATAATAGAGGAGACCTTAAATTCCTTTGCATTTAGAGCAGATCTGCCTTGCAACATGTTTGAAATCATGTGCTCTCTGATATCACAGATTCAGTCAATTCCAAACCCCACAATGAAGATATTCTGAGTCTCATTGGGAACAAGACATCTTGTAGAAATTATCGTAGTGCATACCAGATGGCACTTTTCTTGCAGACATCACTTCAATGTGCTTCTTCTATTGCCTTGGAGGAGAAAGATCCAAGGATCACTTTCCCTGTAAGAGACTTATACATCGGTTTTCTCGTGCAGGAATAGGTACATCTTTTTAAATTGTGGTATAACAGAAGGATAATCATGGGGTTTATGTTCTTCGAAAAGAGAGCATAGTAGCTTATAAATGTGTTGCAGGTGAGACCATCTCATACAGCCTGCATGACATTTTTCAATATCAGGACCAACTTTAGGCATAGGCAAAGTAGGGGCAGGCACTGGATCATAGTCTAGCAAAATGAAGAGGCAGCCTTCTAGTTTCAGAGCAGTAGCTCTTGCTCCAGGTTCTACTTGCATTGACTCACAAAAACTGTCCAGGCATGTCCCTTAAGTTAAATCTCCTGGACTGGCAAAGAACAAGGACATCTAAAGACCCACAAGTTCCCATAACCAAAGTCTTGGCCCTAGACCCCATATCCCTGACTCTGCTCCTTTGCCTTTGCCTTACTACTACTTTTGGCAGAAGAAGGAGATAACAGGGTGCCTGAGCAATGAGATGATAGTCAGGGATGAGAACAAGGCAGCGAGCTGACTGCTTCTCCTTATTTTCTTTCCCCTTGCTGAGCAACCTTATGTTGTGTTGATGGGCTCAGACATGTAGCTATACTGGTAGGGAACAGAGCTGGAGGAGAGTGCACAGTGGGACCAACAGTGTTATCATCATCCAGGGCTGGGGCCATGAAGATAGCTAGATGCAGTACCAACATCTAGATTAGGACATGTGTCTGGGGAGCTATTCAAAACCTGAATTTTGCCTGCACTGTTGCTAGGCGTTGAGCCAAGCATTTCCCATCACTGGCAGCATAACTTCCATGCTGTTTATAGTAAGGTAAGGAAGAAGCAATTTGACCCTGAAACTGGTATATTGATTTTTGGCAGTGCCTTATTGTGGGTAGAACATTTTTGTTGGTGGGGGACACAAGATGCTTAGACATTTGTGCCTACATGTGTATGGGAAATACAGGACTCAGCAATGCACAATCCTTTCAAAGAGTGAGATTATGGTTCACTAGGTCTCTTTCCAATAGCAATTTTTCTGCTTATGTGGGAAAAGGAAAGGCAAAGTTGGGAATCCTTTTCAGAGGAATTAATTACTTTTCAGTCAACTAAGAAAAATTCAGCAAGGATTAAATTCTCATCTTGTTTAAGATAATTTTGTTCTCAATTTTTTCTCTTTAAGAGGTCACCCAGCCTTTAAAATTTCCTTACCCGAGGGAGATCCACTACATTTCAACTCAACATAGCCTACCCTCCTACATACATACATAATCCTTATGACTGACTGGGCGCAGTCCTGAGAGGATTATGCTCCATCTATGTACAAAGAGATTAGTTTGTAGTAGAAAAAAAATCTGCAGAATAGGAAATATTTACAAACAGGTGTGAACAAATGCACTTGTATCTCCATTAGACCTAGAGTCCTATCAGTTTGGCAAATCTACTTTGTCTAAGAAAAAATTAATTATCCATTCATCTGTTTGAAGTACACTTAGCTATTTGTGCAGACTGTACTTTTACCAAAAAAATGTGCTCTGTATCACATATATTCACATGCTATTGTTATTAAATACTTGAGAAAACTCCTAAAAGTTTCTTCAGCAATTACAGATTTACCACCACCTGATAAGCCTTTAGTACTTTTTTGAGAAATCTAATGAACCTTTCATATTTCATGTAGTAGTCAGACAGACCTATCCTAGGCAACTTTCTAACCTCATCAAGATCTCCTGTGGCTCGGCTAAAATTATTCTACAAAATCATTATGGGTTTCAGTTACTATGAGATGTTCCACAAATCCAAGCAGCAATATCAGAGTGAAAGGTCATCCAGTTTTAGTCCAAGGACTAGTCAAACTGTAGTTGAAACTCTTAAAAAATATTGTTAAGCCAGCTAAGTTTCGGGTCTGTTCTGTGACTGCTCTGGGAGCTTCTGCATCTCACTTGCAGAGACTGTATTACAATGTGTCAGTCACAACCTGTAAGTTTGGATTTCTATGAAACGGTTTTCTGCCATAGTATCATCAATCCCAAGTGATGCTCTTGACATAGATCTATAATTTCCTTATGCCTAGAATTAAATTCCTCCTTAGTGATGGTCAGTGCTTGAGATTCATAATGAACTAGAAAAAACAAAGAAAATTAATTAATGTGTTCAATACATTAAGTTCTACTGGACAGGATTCTTCTTAGAATTGTACCCTGAATATACCCATTTTCTGCCTTTTTTGCTAAGTCCTTTGATCCCATTATGGAAATTAAATGTTTAGTAAACATTCCTCTCAGAACAAAGGTGTAAAACATTTCCATCTTGAGAGATACTGTCTCAAAAATGGAACACTGATGAGAAATACATTGTGAGGTAAATGGTTTCTTGTGCAGAAAATGAACTTCTCTTTATTTTACATTCATCACTTTTCTTTTTTTCCAGTTATAGTGGGTAAAATATGCATCCTCTCTAGAATTCATGCAAATCTTATATGTCTGCTTGCTATCATTCATAGTTTTGTAAGAAAAAGATATAAACTTAACATTTTATTTAGTAAAATATTCTTTTAATTATTCATTTGAAACGGTGACCTTTTCAAGTTAAATCATTTTATGCTGACATTAAGGTTTTCTTGTGTCTTATAGTATTTTACGGTTGAAGAAGTCATGCAGATAATCTAATTACTTTGACTAAAATTGTTGTGCCATTTATGTATTTTGCTGTACTACATGAGAAAAACTGTGAAATGTATTATTGTTGATCCATTAAAGGGTTTTACTATTATAAAAGCCAAGATGTAGACCACTGCCTATCTTGTATTAAAATGGGAAAGGGGAAGGCATAGTAAACTTTGCCATAGGCTATGGTTTATGTATTGCATCTTTTATGGTCTTGTGAAACACAAAAATCTACAACAAACAGATATGTAAAGCATAACTGCTATGAAGATTCTATTCCGATATAAGTGCTCTAGGTTGCTTTTGATTCTTGCTATTTTCTGCATTTGTTTTGACTGCTCTCATCATTCAAGATTGACGCTTGGATGGGTGTGTAGGAGGAAGCAGCAGCAGCAGGCTTACAGCTTGCAGACAAAAAAAAAATCTGCCTTATCTGATGGCTATTATTGAAAATGCGAGGTGTAGCCTAGGCTGGGTAATGAAGGGGAGCGAGCGAGGGGGAGCAAGAAGCATGGAGCTGCATACTGATGAGTGTAGGAGTACTTGATAAAAAGAATTCTTGCTGCTGGCAGTGCATTGCTCATTGTGGAGTATTCCAAGAATCACATATAACGGAGAACAGCTTAGCTGACAGCTTGATATGCTTCTTTTTTTTTTCTTTTTTTTTTTTCCCCCCTACTCTATGACGTAGTGGTCTGTAGTAAAGATTAATAACTAAGAAATGTAGAGCTGGGATCAGATCTTACGCTGTATACTGCCCTGTAAACTATGTTTTACTTCTGACTTTTCTGCTTGCTGAAAACATTTATCTGTCAAGCTGGCGGGCTCCTTTGATACCAACTTTCCCAGGAACACGATGTGGCAATGCCACCTCTCAGCCCAGGACTACCGTTATTATCCAGTGGATGGTTATTCGTTGCTTAAACGCCTCCCTCTTCACCCTCCTACAGGACCCCGATGCCCTGTCCAGACAGTGGGACAATGGTTGGAAAATATTGGGCTACCTCAGTATGAAAACCACTTGCTGGCTAATGGATTTGACAATGTGCAATTTATGGTAAGAAATCTTCTGTGCATAGCTGTGTATGTACACTGTAGCTGCCTTTTTTGTCTGTCTCTTCTATGGTCATAAAAACCTTAGAGCTATTCTGCATTGCACTAAGATCTGTTTAGTTCTGCACTTTTCTATGTCTAGCTAAATTAATATATAAACTGTCCTTGTATAAGCTTCCAAAATGTACACCATACAAAATATCATAGCCAGAAATATGGTAAAAGAAAAAATTGCTATTAAGGTTTTTTCTCCCTCTCCTCAATCTTCAGGTTAAAGAAGGAAAATGCACAGTTCTTTTAATCCATTGCAGGATTCTCAGTGTGTAAAAGCTGTAAACACCCCTATCTGCAATACATCACATTATTACTTTTATTTGACCATTAACATCATTGAAATAATAATTAAGTAACATGATCCCATTCTTGCATTTTGAGGTATTTTAATACCAGAAAATTACTTAACGAAGTGTGCTTTCTCTGCAAGTGATTCTGGATGCCTCAGTTTAATGTTTTTGCTTCTTAGATAATCAGGCTATGGGATTCACTTGTTGAAACATGTGCCCTGTGTGGAAAAGTAGTGCATTCCTTTTAACACTTCCATTTTCATGCGTTAACTTTAGACCTTTTTCAGAAACATATGAATGCAATAAAATTTTATGTAATTCAGAACTTACAGTAGTATCATGTGGTGTAAAGTAACATAGACGTGTCACGCACGAACTTTCAATTGAAATTAATATTCACAGTAAAGAGAACAGCTCTCCTGTAAGGCTGTAATACAGTTGCTTTTCTACCTGCTACAGTATTCCCATTACTTGAACAAAAATCCTGACTACATTTCCTATAAAGTATAAGAGCTTAAAATAAAATTAATCACCACTTTTTAAGATATTTTTAGTAACCATGTATATCTTGGAACACTAACTTTTTATAACTTGCACCTGGCATATAAGAAACAGAAGTGAAAAAAACAGCATGGGTATTATGACTGTAAAACCACATTAGTTGTTTTTTTTTTCCTATTTCATTTATTTTGCCAACATAATTATATGCCTACGGGTTTCTGATCAGAAAATTAAGGCACAGATCTCTGCCATTTCCCCATTATAGAAGTGTTGAGGTTCCTTACTGTTTTTACATGGCTGCCATGTGATCTTTTGCTTATGACAGTAGAAATCATTAGAATCTTTACCTTTAAATATTCTTCAAAATAAGGCTGCACGGGTGTGCTGTCAGCTCAGCAATGTGGAAAAAAAAAAAAAATCCAAAATGTTTTTCAAGCTGCAGTTTTCCAACATGTAATCACATATTCTTATATACATTGTAGCATTAGTTACATAAGTAGCTGATCATTTAGTCTTAAAGAGATCACAGAGGGAAATTGTTCACAACAGGCTGTAGGTGGCATAACAAATGTAGAGGGATACACCTACCACAGGTAAATTGTGAGCACCAAAGATGCCAGAGAAACTATCCTGGAAAGCTTTCCAGTCAGCCTTTGGCTCTGGAGGGGCCTGAACCATGTTCTGGGGGGAGTTAATAAGACCTTCATTTCCTGTGTCTCTTATTAGTATGCTTATATAAATATACAAATTTTATATGAGATTCTATTATTAAATACACAAATTCCATTTTTCAGGTATCAGGCAAATTAAGTTATGTCTGTATACTTGTGTATTAGCTAATGTGTTCTGGTCATTTTAATGTAATCCTTTTCTGAAGTGGTTTCTTTTAAAATAAATATTGCAGGTAAAATATATCATTACTCTTAATATTACTTGGGGTAGCATGCATATGTAAATGGAAGTTTAGACTCTTAAATACAATGATAAGCAAAGAGCTGGAAAATTGCCTAGTAATAAAAATGTATTATTTCAGTAATTTAAAAATTTCTAATTTCTTGATTTCACACTGGTTCAGTTCATGTTTGAAGCAGAGCTTGAACAGTTCCCATATTTTATTTGAAATAAGAGAATCAGAGAACACCAATTTATTTATATATTTTTCTTTTGCATGTATCAGCATTATGTGAGGAAAGCCTGTCCTGAAAATTCAAATGAGTATTTTAAAAAATATTTTCCATATTATCTAGTCAAAATGTTCAACAGAAAAATAAACTTGTAAAGTGTTTAGGAAAATGAAAAAAGAAAGACATGCTATGCCAAGAGAAAAAATCAGTTTACTCCAAACTTAAATGTGTTGTACTCTTCCTTAATATGAAATAAATGCTTTACCTTTATTAAAGTGGTTTATACATTATGCTGTATTTTGCAAACATATTAAATTAAGTGTTTCAGATAGGTGAGCTATTTTACACTGGATAACTTTAATATGTCAATGCAGTAAAAATCAGTTAGACATTTTTGTTCTTTTTTCTCTACCATATTCCTGTTGTGTTTTTTTTTCTGGAAGCACATTCTGACCTGCATTTATCCATTCTGTTGCCTAAGCAACAACCATCACACTCCTATTAAGTATGATTTAGTAGTACAGGTCTTACTAGATGTTCAGAACAGGAGAGGGAGTAACACAGTGATATAATTAATGTGTATGGAATAACATACATCTGAGAACAGATATAACCTATTTATACTGCTCTCAATGGCAAAATTCTATTAATTAAATTAGCTTTCTAATAAAAAGGTATTTCCAGATAAAAAGACGTAATGGTTGATCATTTATTGGATCATCAGAATTAACTCCTTTCGTTTAATCCTGCGTTAGGGCATTAGGAAAGATATTTACTAGACTGTGCTTAGAATTGGGAAGATTTTTATTACGTGAAGTGTGTGGACTTTATAGTAAGAAGCAGCCTGTTTCCTATTAACTTAACTGTATGAATTTTTTTTCATACTACATGAATATATATTTTAAACATAGGATGAATTACAATATGAAAAGATTAGTTGGGTTTTCATGAACGACTTTCTTTCTAGTTACAGCGTATTTGCATGCATAGCAAGAGCAATTTCTACCTACTGTTAGTGTAGTGCAGGAATGACACTTGCATGATATTTAGTAGGCCCAAGGCAGATTCAATCCTAAAACTTGGTTAATATGTGTTTGTAGGAGTAGAATCATACTTGAATATGTATGTATATGTATATGCAGTCATTATTAAGTTTATAATTTGTGGTGTAATAGTCTTCATTGTCCTTCAAATGTAAAAATTTGTAATGACTTTGTGGAGAGACACTCCGTATTTGAAGACACAGATATCACTGTAGTTTCATAATGTAAAAACTCTTTTGCAGTTGAACTGATTCTAAAGTGCAAGAAAAAATCAGATCAGTCAGTCATAAATTGCAGTGTACAAATGAGATATAAACAATAAGGAAACATAATGTCTAGTAACACCTTTTGATGGATAGATCCCATGGATATCCCTGGGACAAGCTATAGTCTTTATGCAGACTTGCAGGCCTACATAACTCAGTATGCTGAGGGGGAAAAAAATAAAAAAAAGTGAAACTGCAAAGAAACAGATGAAAATACACAGATGTGCGAGGTCACTAGATCTTTGCATGCAGCTTTCTACAACTCTGGAGATTCATCAAAGACTCCACTCTGAATTCTGTGAGATAAAAGCAGTTCAATCAAATCACTGCCCAGTGGGGACTGGTTCTGATTAAGGACTGCATATGACTGTCTATTTATAGGTTGGTTTAATCGTTTGAGATATTCTGAAATTTTATCACTTGCTTAATATTGCAATTTAATGAAGATAATATCTCTTAAAAAGATTTATTAAAAACTGTATGATAGAAACAAGGAACAGGCAACCAAAATGAGTTAACAGAAAAATAGGAAGCATTTAATTATCTTTTTTTTCACTATGAAATATTGTCAGTAATAGCAGTTAGTAACCAGAATTGGCATTAGACAGTAGACTCACTGCTACTGTCTCACGTGCATCTCTACCCCTGCAAATATTTAAATGGTTTGCATTGCCTGAGGATCTAAATACTGTCTAAGCATTTTTTAAAGTTCTCTCTTGTTCACTGTTGGGAAACTGAGGCATAGAATGACTGCACAGTGGAATTCAAATCTGCTCATATATTTGGGATGAGAGGCACTAGTTCTTAAAATAGCTACTAACATAATATTCAACAGATCTATCCAGTAGCTTAAACATAGGTATCTAGTACCAACTGAGATGATGTAGGGAGTCCAGGAGACCCAGACAGGAGTGACATATTACTGAGGAGCACAGACAGCCAGACCCTCATGATTAGCAGCTGGAGTTCAGGTGGGATGCCACCAAAAATCTCAGATGGCTCTAGAGTCCTGATGCTTACACAGCTGAAATGAATCTTAAATGTTGTAGGTCACACAGAGCTTGTGACATGTCTAGGAAGTGAATATAGTGGCTTGACTTTCCATCTAGCATCTTAGTTGCATATGCATTTCTTTTGTATTCTTCCTGTGAATTTACCTGTACAGGTATTTACCTGGTTTCACAGTGCTAGGCATGGACTACCCTCTCAGTTTCCCGTACCTGCCTGTTTTGGATTTAGTTTTCACTTATTACTTTTCTTCTTCCCTTTGTCTCTGTTTCTTTTCTTTCATTTTTTACTAGGTCTGGAGGCTTATTAGTCAGCTGAAGTTTATTTGGAGATTATCCTCTCTCAGGTGTCATTCCTGGGATTTGCTGTCCTGGAATACCCAGTAATTCTTCTTGCCTTTAATCTCCCTGGAGGATCTTAAACTCTGTATCAAACATAAAGCACAGAAGCAATTTTATTTCTTTAGAGTGAAATGCACCTGAAAGAAAATCTCTCCATGCACTGTCTCCCAAGTCCTGCGCTTAGAGAGACCACCACAACTTTTATCCAAAACTGCCTGGTGTAGAGATTGATGATTTGGGCATTCAATGAAAGCCTGAAAGAGTGAGTCAGTCTGCCAACACCTTTCTTAAATTAGCCATGCTGCAAATGGTGAAAAAGAGGCCAATGTCTGACAAGGGTTCTAGTCAATAGTGACTTTCGTGGCTTTCAGAAGCCAACTCCTAACATGCTTAGGCGAGCACATCAACCTTTGCAACATATAGACTGTGAACTCTCCAGGCCTATAATAGCTACTGCAGAGACTCATCAGGGCACTCATGCATCATCTGAAGCCTAAGAAGATTTAGAGAGCACTGTGTGTAGTTTACCCAGAAATGAAGAACTGAGTATGGCACTCTTAAAACTGGCAGTCAGTGATGTTCAGCAAGCCACATTTTTAGCAGATGAGAAGGAATATGAGTCCCACTGATGCTGGAATAAGCTGTGGTTTAAGATTTTCTGTACAACTGGTGAAATATATGCCTGAGACTACAAGTTTCAGTCCCCTCATCTGGAGTTAACTTGCAAACTCCAGGACTTGCTTTTAGTTTCGTGGCAGATCTAGAGAACTTGACCCTAAAACTATGGAGCTCCTGTCAGTGTCAGTGTGGCCCTGGCTTCTTCCCTGAGCTACGTGGCTCTTTGTCACTCTGCTCTGAATCTTCTCCTTCACCTTTGTAACCTTTTGTGACTGTGGCTCCTGAGGCAGACCAACTCTTCCCACAGTCCAACCTGTTAGCCAAACACGGAGTGGGGCAGAGTTAAAGTTCAAATACAGACATCTACATCCTTACCAGCCAGTAGATGTTTAGGATTCAGTTCAGTTGCCCAGGTATTGGAATCACTTGAGATGCCTGAGACATCTGTGTATGCTGGCAGCAAGGGAAGCGAGCAGTCCAGAATCAATGTGATTGATAAAGCAAGCTTTGATTTATTGAATACACAGTGTTACTTTTATACCCTTTTCCAAACCTACATGTAGTGAATAGGATAGTAACCACGCATAGTGAATTCATTGGATAGTAACTACTTGTAGTGATTTCACTGGACGGCAACTACTTGCAGTGATTTTACTGGATAGTAACACACATCTGACTTCCAGGGTTCTTCCTTGTTTTCTATCATTGTACTTCTCTACCTTGTCCTTGAGTTAGTTTAAGCTAACAGAGATTGTTTATACTTGTGTTAGGCTAAAAAAAGAGATTGCTTGTACAGCTGCTATTTGTGCTACACTCTCAAGGCCTCTCGAGGAGATAGCAGGGGCCCATGGCCCTGCTGCTCAAGCCATTCTGCAACATGTGTAGGCCTGGAATAAATGATACAGGATCTATGGAAAGCCCATACTGATCTGCATCTTCAGTTGGATTCCAGGCAATGTACATTTGCAGCACCTCAAATGACTCAATTCATACCTGTGGGCAACTAGGTGAAGCATCTCATAAGCTATTAAAGCCAATGGAGCATAGAATGCAATTTAGCTGACTGGCTGACTAACTATTGGGGTACTTATTTTAGGATAAATTAAAGTAGATTCATCTGGTCAGCTGAATCACTGTCTAGGCTGTATTGATTTTTTTTTTTTTTTTTTTTTTCACTAGGTCTCCCTAAGCTATAATATAGACACAAAAATTCTGATGGCACAGTTTGGGCTAGAATCCATCCAGGCTTCACTGGAAAGGAAACAAAGTATTTTTGTTAAAGCTTTTTCTTCTCCCTCAGTACATCAAACCCTGAGGCTTCAAGATCTTCTTTTTCATCCTAGTAGGGATTCCTGCTATAAAACTCACAAAGCAGAGCTCAGGTGGGTGCCAGAGACAAAGATTGTGCTTGTCATCCTGCAACAGCAGCATTTCTAACAAATAATCCCATTCCAAATGCTCCAGTTAAGGCTTCTGTCCTGGTATTCCTCAAGATGGTTGAGAGACAGAAGGGCTTATTAGTGTGTTTCTCAATATCACTTATGTACATAGTAGCTTGCACTGTCATTCTGTCATGAAGTCTCAGACCATTCTTCATCATCTTGTGTGAGTGCACCCAGATCTGGAGAGACAGTGTTCATTCCCCAGTGGAAAGGGATTATAGGAGGATATGCTTTATGTTTATATATGTAGTGTGTGTGTGCCTGTGAAATAGTCACTGCAAGCTGGTGACCGATCCTGTACTTGACAAAGGCCTTTATTAAAATGGTGGTAATAACAATTGCTCAACAGAGAGAGAGAAAAAAAAAAAAAAAAGTGTATTTCACTTGATTCATAAGGAACCCATTTCCCAACAGATGTGATTTCATTAAGGCATCCTGGGTATGAGAGTCAGAGGGAGTATGTTTTCATCTCAACCTGTCTCAACTATTATATCTTGAAGGTATAATCAGGGATGGATCCATCTGCCTGTCTGCTAGGTTTTGCTAAATTAACCTTTACGTGAGGGTTTCTCTGGTTGTCATGGAATATTTGGCCGTCTCTACTTAATTTTGCTCCACACAAGGTTATACATACACTGTTTCTGCCATCCAGGTTAGGGCCATGCCATGAGTGCTTCTTTGGAAAGCTTTCCGAAAGAGTACCAAATCCAGACATTGAAAGCCATTGTATGTACAGTCATCACTAAAAGTGAAACTATTTCATAGCACATATCTTTGAGTATGGTTCTTGAGGACTGGAATTAATCCCATCTGTTCTAACAATATGTTAAATGTTAATGTGAAATGTTGCACTTGAGCTAAAAGCCTGCCTAGTACAGAGAGTGGCCTTCATCTCGGCATACAAGCAGTGATGAGCTGTATTCTGAGACTATGTATGTGAGGAATTACCTGTTGGCCCTAAATACAAATTTATAAGAAACTAGTAGCAAATATTTCATCTGAAAATTAGGTTGATAAAGTACATGAAAATTCTGATAATAGTAAAATAAAGCATGACATTTTAAGAACTGATAAAAAAAAAGATGAAATCCTGATATGATGCTCTTGCTATGTATTTAAGGCCAAAACCTTCCAGCTGATTTTGTTGTCTGAAAGGACAATACTACATCTTCTAGAATTAGAAATGTTTTTACATAGAATTATGTGTATAATGCTATTCTTAATAACTTATGAAAGATATAGAAAATATTACAATGTGAAAGGTCATTAAAAGTGAAACAAAGTTGAGAGGTTAAGAGAGACAGAAACAGACAGAAACTGTTTCAGAGTGAAAAACTGAAGATTCAAAGAACAATCAGTTCTTAAGTGTATTTACAATATAGGTAAATAATGGAAAGCTTTGCAATGGAAGAGAATGATAGACATAAAACCAGTGTCCTGTACGTAATAGAAAGTTGTACTTTATTCTTAGTTATTTCATATGGGAATTATTTCTTAATAAAAACAAACAAAAAAAAAAAACAAAAAAAAAAAAACAGAAGGAATTTTTAAAAAGAACACAATGTACAATTGTGTATATTACTGTTTGAGAACAATGTTGTCCAACAAGAAACAATTAAATGGAATCTGGACTCATAGATAAATTAATCTCAAGCAACAACAGACTTCCCTGAATAAGGTAAAGATGTTTGAAAGACACAGCAGAACAGAGGAGCTTGATTACAGATAATCACATTATGGGATTCTGAAGGAGTTATCAGGTAAGGATTATTGGGTACTGATAGATAACTGGAAATCTGCAACGATTCTTGGGCATGTTATCTTTTAGGAAGCAAGACTGGGTAATGTAACATAGCTCAACTATTTAGTTATATGAACAAATCTTAATGCAGATGAATAAAATAGAAACTATCTAAAATAAAGAAAGAATATATAATAAAGAAATAGGTAAATAACCAAAATATAACAAGGAAAACATCAGGAGAGAAAATGACATTTCATTAACTATGTGAGCAGATTACATTCAGAAAGTTTTATCAATATGCCATAGCTAAAAGGAATATTAAGGAAGTTATGACTACTGCTAGAAGTCAGGTAACAGTCATTTCAATTTTAGAATAAAGAACAAAGTATGAGAACTGGTGATATACAGTGTTAAAGAAAACCACTGAGATAACAGAGTGAGGGAGAGAAAGAGAGAGACAGCATTCATACTACAAGCAGATGAAAGAGTACTTGGTTAATTAAAATATCAGAATGATCTAGGTTAGGTGATGTTTGATGGAGTCCTCAGTATATATTTCTAGACTTCTGACCAGTTTGTCATCAACCTTTCAACATACAACTAATGCCTTATTCAAGAAGGAGATGGATGGTGATGTTATTAGCAACAGACAGTTACTGTCATCAGTACTCAGTCTAGTGGGGAGTGAACAGGATGTTGCAATGGGAAGTAATGGGAAAAGGATAAAGCCAAGTAACTGTGCAGTTGAGAAATTACTGAAAAATTTAAGGGAAAGCAGTAAAGAAAAAGATGCTGTGTACAACACATTGTGCCTCTCATCACATAGATGAGAAAATTTCGTTCCATCAAAAAAAAAAAAAAATTGACAAGGGAGACAAGCTTAATTTTTCTAGTAAAATCACAGCTACCTTTTAAAAGCTGTTCTAGAATATGAGGTTTGAGAATTGCCATGCAAGCAAACCATTCCTGGTACAGAGTTGGTTTACTGCTTCTAATTTTCCTGGGCACCTAAGCTTTCTCTCCTTCAGTTTAGAGATCTTCTGTTTTCCCACACATTGGTGAAAATCTTTCCTTCTCCCACACTCCATGCCAATATATTTTTTATTATACCAACACCCCAGCATCACTTTTAACCCTTTTTGTTGCAAAAGCAAGGAAACCTATGAGGCCTTTATTAACATGCTGTCCATTCTGCCTGCCATTCACAATGAGATGTCTGTTCTTGCTGTACACACACGAACTCGTGCACACACATGCACACCCAAATACACATATTAGACCAAAAAAAAGTAATTCACCAATGTGAGAAATTCCACGTGCTCAGAAATAAAGAACTGGAGAGTTACAGTACCTCTGCAGCATCAGTTCATTCCTTATATTCACATCCCTTATGATACATTCTTTATGATCCCTTCAGTCACAGGTTTCTCTACAAATATTTTCCCGTAAAATTCCCTCCTCTTTGAGTGTACTGATTTTTGAGTATGCACAAGCTAGTTCAAAGAACTAGCAGTTAAAAAAAGCAAACTTGTTTTTATTTTTCTAAGTCACATTGTTTAATGGTTTTACAACCTTAGCCCAGACAGGACCCCCAAACTGTCATCTCTTCTCATTCATCAGTGATTTGCACTTCTCTAATACTGTTCGTCTGAAACATTAGAGTTGTGTTATTATTGTAAAGTATTTATACATCCAAACATGCTTTTAATTTGTGTTTATGTTTTAGGAACTGGATTATAAAGAGTTAGAAAAGGATGACATTTCAGATTCTAACTTCAGATAATTAAAAATGAATTTATTAATTAGAAACACTTTTGTCAAGATTTTTCAGAAGCTGAGTAGTGTGCATCAGAGGTCACCTCCAAAAACTTTACCCAAGTGTTTTACATAGGTCTAAGCACAAGTTTAGTTCCAAGAAAGTTTTATGTTCTTGTCTTTCAATGGGAAAAAAGATATATTCTGAAAGTAAGGAAAAAGGCCCAGCGCAGACAAAGCAATCTGCCTTGTCTTAACTATGATTTTATTCCAAATAAGCACAATTGACTGGATAATCATCAAGCTTTTATTCATTGTAAATACAAGGTCACAGAATGAAATTCACACCTGGTGCCTGGTCTTCTTAGTCTACTCCTGACTTTAATATGTTTTAGGAAAGCAAGTAACACAAATGCTGCTTTACTCCCCCCCAAAAAAATAGTTTTGTAGGCCTTAAAACACTTCATTGAACATTTAAAACATTCTATTCACTTTGGAACATGTTATATTCTGCATGTTTTGATGTCCCTCATTAAGCTGCAATTACTGTGCCTATGGAATAAAATCTCCATGCAACAATACAATGTGCTTTAGACTGGCTAGTACTGATGGAACTGTTGGTATATACACTTGTTGTACATACAACTCATGACTTCACTGAAATCTCATGTTTCAGATATTTATTAGTATTATCTTATGCGGTATTATATTGAATTGTTAGAAACTGAATTATTTAGTAGCATTATTGATGGGAACAACAATGGGTTAAATTTGCAAGGTGTACCATATCTGCTCTAGATGTTTGTTGAAACTCTTTGACTGGATAATAATTAGATTATTTTTATATTATTTTTTCTTACCCAAAGACCAGATCTAGATGGAAGGTTTGAAATTTAAAAGTCAAAGTATTTGCCCAGGTGGCAGATGTGGAGGGATACAGTTATTGTGGATACAAGTGCTAACAGTCAGTTTGAATACTTAAAGCTGAAATACCATGAATAAAAATATGCTGGATAAACACCTATCAAATGACCTTTCTGCTTTAAAAAATCAAACTTTTTTTTTTTTTTTCTCTGACTGCTTAGTTGGCACCTGTAAATTGGCAGAGAGTGGCCCAGTGTGCACAGTCCCCCTTTGCAGGTAGAAAGAGGAGGGGGAAAAGTCTGCTTCTTGTTCACTAGAACCTTATAGCTCATGCTAGAAACAAACATATGTCCAGCTGGTTATAGCTCTTAAAATATTTGAAGTCATTGAAATAATCTGCTCTTCAGTAGCCATGCTATTTATCAGCTTTTTCACTGCTTCAGGTATGCTCTCTTCAAACAGCTCCCCTTTTAACCACACAGAAAGCCCCCTTCTTGAAGTCAAGATGGCATTTGTCAAGAAATAATAGTTCTTAGTTGCTATGCTGCATTAGGATAAAAGGTTGCACAATACTGAGTTGGTTTTTAGCCTTGTTCTGTTTTTAAATAGAACGTGAATATTATGGTTCTGCTAGCTTCTTTGAACTCCCTAGGCATCCCTCATGTTGCCAGAAAGGATTTATAAATTTGCAATGCAAGTTATTTTATTTCATTTTCCATCTCTCTTGGAATTTGTAAATGTGTCCGTTCTATCCATGAACTTTTTATTTACTGACGTCCTGATTTTTTAAGTACTTGTTTTATTGCCTGTAGAAATAATAGATCTTCACTTTCTGCCTGGAAAAATAACTTCTTGCAACAAGAGTGGAATATTATGCCAAGGAACCCAGATACAGAGAAATCTCTTGTTCCTTGTACTATCAAGCTTTTTGTCAGCAAATTCTGCTGCCTGGCTTGTATGATTTGATTTCTCTGTTAACTCTGCTATGTATATTATAGCATCTTGCTTCACATATATGAATTTGTTGAAAGTGTGCTGATTTCCTTCCTTCTTGAACAACAAGAAAATGGACGCTCAGGGAGAAAGGCAATAAAGAAAATACTCGCTAGCACATGTAGAAGAAGCCAGATCTGTGGAGAATGGATAGGACAATATAACTAAGGGTATTTTCTGAGGTCAGCCTTTGATTATGAGTTTGGGGAAGATGATTCTCTATTGCCTTAATTATCTGTCTAGAAATTACATCACTTCACTAGCCCACACATATGAAATCAAGGTAGGATCTTGGGATAGAAATGTCTGTATATTAAGATCTCTCTCATAGCCAATTATCTGCTCTGTCTGTCCTTTAATAGTACAGGTTTCTAAGTACCTGCAGTTGGAAAGCCCAGTTTCTCAGGAGGGAGCCAGAGGTAGCCAGATC
The DNA here is from genome assembly GCF_020740795.1 of Apus apus. Lineage (NCBI taxonomy): Eukaryota > Metazoa > Chordata > Aves > Apodiformes > Apodidae > Apus > Apus apus. Next base: position 157,000,794 of record NC_067282.1, read on the forward strand.
ACCTGAGGAATCTCACTGAGTACCTTCAGTTAAGTTCTGAATAAATGTAGTTGCAATGATTGGACTCAGGCTAAAAATAGTGCAGGAAAACAAAACAAATATTTAATACCTATTAATATTTTTATGCCCCAAAGAAAATGAATCAGGAACATTTTCTGTGTCTGAGTTCACTATATGCAATTTATCATTGCTTTAATCTTGTACTAATGGATTTTATTGCTTTTATAAGCCAAATACGTGGCTGAAACTGTTTCTTAGCATTTCTCTTGCCTCTCCTTGAGCTAGCTGAGCACCAAGCTTAATTCCTCTTTCTGAGATTCTCAGTGTCTGACCCTCTCCCCCCAAATGCATTTACTTTTCTGAGTTCTCTTCCTGCCACATTATCCCTACAGGCTGCACTCTTCTCATGCTTCCCATCTACTCCTTTTCTCCATTCACTCTTTCCTCAGTAGAAATTTCCGTGTACCTTTTTTGCCTCCAAATCAAAGAAAGGAAGGAAGTAGGGAGGGAAGAAGAGGAGGAAAATAGGAGCCATAAAATAATACAAAGAGGGGGTAGAGGACATTTGTTTCACATCTAAGTTCTTCTACTGACTTGAAATACCTGGATGGTTTTCACAGAGATATTCTTGTCACTTTTTGGGAGTGACACTTTTTCTGGCGCAGCAGAGCTGGTGCCAAGTGAGAGCTAGTTTGCTTCTCTGGGCTTAAAATTACTCTTTGCAGAAAGCTGGCTGTGCTCTCCAGCACTCTTTTTTAGTACCACATTATTCAGATGTTTCCATTTTCCAAGGTGTCTCAGACTTCTGATTTACCTGTACAACTAGGTACAAATTGTGACAAGCTTTTCTGATAAACTGAGTCACTGAAAACCCTTAGATATGCATGTGCAAGGGAAGGAGCAGAAGTTGGATTTGCTGAACTGAGTGCTCACAGCCAAAACTGAATTTGACTACAGTTGTTCTTTGAATGCATATATAGATAGGTACTAAGTACTCATTGAAATGGAAGAAAACAATCCCTGCATTTAAGCACTAAGGACTAATTTTGTTTGTTTGTTTAATTCTGGCTCAAGTTAGTCCTACTTTAATTCTTCATCTGTATAATAGGTATAAAAATGCCATCTTGCCTTGAGAGACTTTTATAAAATATCTGAATTCCTGTTTTGGAGCTGTCTAATATTGTTTCAATGAATGTCTAAAACAAAGTTAGGCAGGTGAGTCATTCTTACTGGTGAGGTCTTCAGTGGAAAGTTATATATAAGAAATGGACCCACACAGAGAATGATAAAGGCTAAAAAAAGAAAGATCAGCTATCTTATTTTGTAAGTACTCTCCCTCCCCCTGCACTGAATTAATGTATTATTCATAAATATAATTACACTGTGTGTATGATGCCATGTAAAATATGTATCCTGGGGTGAAGGGTGGTAAGCCAGTGTTGAACAGTTTTCATTCTGGTATTTTGTAGCTTAGTGACCTTGCAACATTCCTTTCATGTGTAGTGGGGATCAGTAGCTCTTATTTTATTCATCACAGTAACTTTCCTTTTAAGAATGTCAACTGAAATATAGAAACTATGTCTAGTGAAGTTACAGTCTCTTGCAATCTTGTGTCACTAGTTCAGGAGCACTCAAGTTTTCTTATCTGATTTGTTGGTAGGCCTGGTCAATTTTGGACCCAATATTAGAGGCAGAAGGGGCCAGTGGGACTCAAAACTGTTCATTAGGACCTTTAGGAGCATTTCTATATTGCAAAGAAAAGTTAAGTTTGAAGAAGCCTTCTCAAAAAGAAATCTACAAACCATCAGTAAAAAAACTGCTTGAATTAGGATGGGGGAGGCCCCAGGACTCTCTGAATATTAGTTGTTGGATGTGGTGTCCTTGTATAGGAAATGGATTGGTGGAAACATTCATGGGAGCAGCACCAGGAAGGAGGGTGCTGTGCAAGGTAGATAGACTTACATGAAGGTTTCCTGTGATTGAGAGAGAAAAAGAACTAATGTCAGATTGCTGATAGTAGATATCCCAACACATGTACTTGGAAAATCAGCTCTGTAGCCATATTGCAGAATCCTTCCACACTGGTTTGGTGCTGGATCAGTCTGCATACAGGTTATACTATGACTAGGAATGTATTGAGTTGTCTCCTCATTAATTTTGAACGTCAATTCGGATTTTTAAGAAAATGCAGCATGTCTATGGGACGAATAATAAGCCTCTCAGATAGATTACTGAACAAGTTTACCTTTTCATAGAAGATTCTTGAAACCAAATAGTATTTCCTAGGCAAGAAGAATAGTTCACAGGGCTATATCAAGATGCTATGACTGTATAAGACCAATATTTGACTTTAAACTTCACAGTTAGCATTGGCATTGAATGCAGTTAGAGAAATTCAATTTCTGGGAACAGACTTCTTCAAATGCATGGATTTTTTTTTCCTAATGTTCAGTGTTAATAAAAGATTATTACTTAATTATGTATACAAATAATTAATGGATTGGTATAAAAATGTCATGTTGCATGAGTGTTTGTAACTTCTAACTACTCAGTTATGGATAAAAAACAGAGCAATGGTAGTCACACTAATTACTGCTTTTTTGCTGTATCTGCAATAAACAATACAAGAATATTTGCAGAAGAATGGAAAATGTGTAAATAAAATGGAGAATTTGAACAGAAAGCAAGGTCTGTATTTGGACTATATCTGAATATAATATGTGGATTGGGAATAAGTTGCTCAGGGGGAAAAAAAGAGATATGAAGACAGGAAGATAACAGAAAGTAAACAGTTTACTATCTGGCTCACATAGCCAGAAAACTGATTTTGCATTTATTTGTGTATTTTTTGGATGTGTTTGTTTATTTTTACATTTCAGAATTATAAATGTTGTTATTCAATGGCAAAATACTTTTAAAAATGTGGGCAAACTATTTTGATGCCTGTGGTAAATAATATTTCATATGGGATCCAGTCAATAACTACAAAGGGGTTTTTTTTGTAAGTTCTGGGTGACAGGTGCTCTATTATTGTTGCAATAGCTAGACCATGCTATATGAAATGCTACTGTTTAATATTACAGTGTCATGAGTTGACAAAGAAACCCAAACTGAAGAAATGCAGTGATCAGTGAATCATTCTAGAGTGCACTTACATATCACTGACTACCCATTTTTTTCCAAAATGGAAACTAATTTTTAAATAAAGTGAATGTAAATGGAATCTCTTTCCCTCGTTCTTTGGACTCATTGTCCGCTCATACCTTGTTCAAGTGTTTTAGGGATCAGTAAAGGACAAAGAGTGAAATATCCCATTTATGCATAGAAGGGATGCCATCTAGAGGTACTTTTACACGCTTGAGGAGTGGGCCCATGTGAACCTCATGAAGGCCAAGTGCAAGGTCCTGTGCCTGGATCAAGGCAATCCCCAACATCATTACAGGTTGGGGGTTGAACTGATTGGGAGCAGCCCTGAAGAGAAGGACTTGGGGATTCCAGTGGATAAAAAAAATTGAGTAAGAACTGGCAACATGCTCTCACAGCCTAGAAAGCAAATCACATCCTGGGCTGAATCAAAAGAAGCCTGGTCAGCAGGCTGAGGGGAATGATTCTCCCCCTCTATTCCGCACTGATGAGAGAGACCCCTACCTGCAGTACTGCTTCCAGTCTTTGGGTCCCCAGCACAAAGAAGACATGGACATGTTACAGCAGGTCTAGAGGAGAGCCACAAAAATTATCACAGTTTTTGCCTATGAAGATGGGATAAAAAAATTAGGATCATTCAGCCTCGAGAAGAGAAGGCTCTGGGGAGACTTTATTGTGGCCTTTCCATAGTTAAAGGGAGCTTATGAGAAAGATGAAGGGAGACTTTACCAAGGTCTGTAGTGATAGGACAAGGGGGAACAGTTTTAAACTGAAAGAGGGTAGATTCAGACTGAACATAAGGAAGAACTTTCCTTACGATGAGCATGGTGGTGCGCTGGAACAGGTTGCCCAGAGAAGTTGTGGGTGCCCATGCCTGGGCTTTGAGCAACGTGAGAGATGTCCCTGCCTATGGCTGGGTGTTGGACTAGAAAATCTTGAAGATCCATTCCGACCCAAACCATTCTGTGGCTCTAAGTATATTTTCTTCCCTCTCTATGAGTTTGAGCCTGTCATCAAAGCACAGTTTTGAAGGGGATGCTCTTTTTTGCCTCTTTTGGAATATATCATCCGAAAGTTATTTTGTAATAAGACTAGTCCAGGGGCTCTGCCAACTCTGCAATACATAAAAAGAAATAAGCTTTGCAGTGCAGGGATGATTTGCTGCAGTCTAGGAAAGGGATGGTAAATCAGCTCTTCCCAATGCTAAAGAGCAGCTGAGCCTTATGTATTCATTGAAATCTATGGTGGATTTTAGCAAAATCAGGTCTTCTGCCTGCTATGTATCCAGCACTCAGTCTCTAGTGTAGCTAAATGCCCATATGCTTAATTTTAAATGAGCCCAAAGATGAGAGTGGGAAAAGGAAAAAATCTGTAAGAAAAAATATTTATGTATTTTGCGTTTCTGGGCTGTTTTGGCCACTAGCAGAGAGATTGAACCACAGACTCAGAGAGACCTCTGCTCTCACCTACTACAGTCATACTGATGATTCTTGACAACTACAGCCTTGATTCAGACTCTCTAGCATGTTTCTGAGGACCAGTGCCTGCTGGGTGCTGAACATAGGTTTCAGGGTGCAAACCAGTTGTTCTTGACATCGCTACATGTGAAGTGAAACGCCTCCTAATATGATGCTGTAGCCTACGTATGACATGAGGGATGACCACCCAGTGGAATGATAATTAATCCTCCTTTATGAGAACAGGGTAATGCATCTCCCAGATCGTTACCAGAGAACAATAGCACTGTGTAGTGACATAAAGCGCATGGGATCACATCACAGCAATCTGCTGGTTGCCGTGGTGATGGGAGTGGGCCTGCAAAGCCAGCCGCCCGGCTGCTGAATTGGAAGGGATAAGAAAAACACAGCCCACTTCCCATGCAAAATGAATTACAGGAACAAGCATAGGAAGAAAAGAAAATTGTCAACCCTTAATCAAATGTTCTTGTATTTTTAGAAAGGGTTTGAAGAAAATGGAAGCCATCTCCGCTTACCTCTTGGGCTTGAGGGACATGGCTAGTAACATCTCTGTACATACTGTGGAAATAAATCACAATGTCTAGCATAAGAAAATCACTTGTAACAGAAATCTCATCTGTGTGCAGTGGCAGATGACAATACCTTATTCAATCCAGCTATTCATTGTTCCTGTCTTAGCAAACAAAAACTGTAGGAATAAATTAAAATGGGTCTCAACAAAATGACTGTATTTAGCAGGCAATCCTAACTGTGTATTTTCCCTATACCCTTTTCATTTTCACGTGGAGAAAGATAGTATATTCCAGTTCTTACTTTTTATTTACAAGTTCTTACAAGTTCTTACCTTTTACCCTTGCTTCACCACCACAGATAAAAACAGAATGGTGGAACATGAATGCATTTAAATATAGCAAATCAGTGACACATTCATCTTTCAGTATTTCTCTTTTTGGAGAGCTGCCTTATATTTTATTATGTTTCATAATACAATATTAAACAAAACAAGTTTGGTTGGCCTAACAGCCTCTAGCAGCTTGGTCCTGAAGATGGTTTGAGCACCTGCAAATAAGGCAGTGTCTTCATTTTGTGGTGCACAGAGTGGACTGCATGCAGCCAGGTGAGGCTTCTGAGACCATATTAAAAATGCAGTTAGCTGCAGCAATGGGGAGCATCCACACACTCGCCTTTACAGTTCCTGTCTTTGGGAGCATGATCTCTACAGTTAAATTAGTCACACAACACCCTGCATAACTTCATAGGAAGAGAAAAGCACTTAAGAAAGAGGTTTACAATGCTAAGGCAAGGAAGCCAGTAAGATACTCCAAAGCAGGAGTTATATTGGAAAGTTTTGCCTCCCCTTGCAGCCCTGCACTAGACATCATTTGGAGACTGGATTTCCTGTGCTGCTCCCTGGATCTTGACATCCAAGTTGTCCCTTTGGATGAGGACAGCCGGTTTGCTGTATTCTTTCAAATTACATTATGTTCCAGAAGCATGAGTCTGTAGCTCACAAGTTTGGGTAGTTGGTTGAAAGACACAGAAAGTCCTGAATTTTTAGCTTTTTCTCAGCTTTTTATATTTGGCAGGCAGTGGATGTAAACCAGAAACATTTCTAGCAAGAGCCCAAGACTGATTTACCACAGCCAGCTGTCACTAATCTAAAGGATAATATTCCTTTCTGGCTTACTGACTAAACTTCACAGCAATTTAGTTTCAGCAGGACCAATGAACGATTCCTCCTCAATCTCAGAATACTGTTGCCTGTCAGTTTTTGCATAGCTTCCTCGCTATTTAAGAAAATCAGGTTTGAGAAAGACACCAGAATCTGATCTCCCACCTTCTGCATTAAACCTCTAATGGCTGGACGGTGCTATGAGGAAGAAAGATAAAGCGAGCAGTTGCCAGTTCATGATGTTCTCCTGTGTTCCTGCCTTAGGCATGCTCAGAGACTTCCTAACACATCAAGCTCTAGTGGCATCTGAGGGCCTACTTTGTACACCCACTTGAAGGTCTGACGTGGTTTCCAAGCTGCTCCAAATGGAATGCTTGAAAAGCAGGCAGCTCAAAGGTAAAGCTACCAGTGTGAGAAAGATTGAGCTGCAGGCAGGAAATGAACAAGTGATTCCAAGACCTCAGTCATAACCTTAGGGCAGAAGTGTGTGAAGGTTTAGGTATCTTCTTGAGCGTGTTTCTCTTGCTGCTGTTTCACAGACCCTTTCAGTGAATCACCCATTTTTAGGACATGGATTCTGCCCAGAATTTTAGAGGCAAAGCCTTTGTGTTTTGTACTCTCCAGGCTGACTTGGGTGGCTCACATTTTAAACAATGTGACAAGGGTGGATAAAGATGTGAGGAAAGAAATACTTCTATGAGACAGTCTGGGAGGTGAACAGAGTTTCCGTATTTAATATAAAAACACCAGTGTTAGCTCCAAGGTTAAACAGAACTCCATGTTAGGGGCAGAGCAGGTATTCAGCATTTTTGTTATGTTTGAAGATATCATGTTTACCGCTTCCTGTACTCCCTGAACTTACGCATTTATTGGAGAAAGGAATGGTTTTCTTAGAATTTAGAAGTCTGTTAATTAGCTCACAGTAATATTGATTTTAAAGTATGTCCTTTGAGAAATTTAGCATCTAAGCTAACTAGCATTTATCTCAAGTAATCTGAATAATGGTATAATATAGACTGTCTGGAATTTTCATTACTCAAATGAAGTGAAATTATCTTTGTAATATGCATTCATGACAATAAGATGTAATTTAGGTAAGTATTAATAATTATTTTATTGAATTGTTATGACTAAATAGGCAGACAGAGTTGGGTCAACAGTGTTAGTAATTAAGTGGGCCAAGTACGACATCAGAAGCATTTTTTTTTTTTCAATTGCCACTTTATCTGTGCAGCTAATTTGCATGTGACAATTGTGTTGGTTGTAATGAATCAGTGCTACAAGGAAGAAGGGATAAAAATAGCAGAAATTCTTCCTACAAGGATCCTTGTCCCAGCTATCAGAATAGTTTAATTATCACTATACTTTAATTAACTATTACTGTTAGTGAAAGGTCTGTGACTGTATGTTCATTTGAATATCAGTATTTGAAAAGCTTTTGATGGCACTGGTTACTTCAGGTTCACTTCTGGAAGGGCTGAATGTGAGCCAGAGAAGGATCTTTAAAAGTAGGGGTCAGCTGGGACTCCATTTTAAACCAACCCTACTTGTGTCACCTTCTATCTTCATGCATAGTTTGTACATTAGAGCTCTGAATTGCTATTGCCTCACTCCAATCTATGAGTGATATAGCCTTTTCTAGTTAACATTTCACCAGTAATTTACTATTACTTCCTGACAAAATGGCAATAATATGGAAAATTTTCTTCCAGTTTTCTTTTTGGTTTTGGGGACTTTCTAGTTCCTAAGAAATCATTACTGTAAAAACTTAGAATAGAGCAATGTGAGGATTGAGCATGAGTATCAGTATCAGTAGTTTAAAAGCAAAGTAATTTTGGAAGAACATTATCAAGTTATGATTATCTAATGTGCGTGGTCCTTTCTTTCTAACATGTTTTCTAATTGATCTTTTTTCCCCAAGGCAAAATGTTATGCTTCTACGGGGAATTTTTCTAGCATAATCTTGTCAGGTTTGTAGGTGAAATAACAGTTTCAGCAGTATCTTCAGGAATCTGATAAATCTTACTGACCTTGAAGGACAAGTGAAATATTTCACTCAATAATCATTCCTACTGATATTTATTTTTCCTACAAACAGTCACAATGCTAATGGGAAGCATCCTTTCCACTCATACTGAAGCCTGCTAAATTCTGGTCATTTGCCAGTTCTTGCTTGGAAATGAAATTTGCGATGGGGTACATACATTGCCTGAATTTTTTACACCAATAAGAAGCAGTTTTCATTATTGAAAACTACATTTCTCTAGTCCCTTCTTGCAATTCTCTTAGAACTAAACTCTTTTGCCTTTTGAAAAAGCTATGTTGTGTTGAAAATTTATAAACCTTCTGGCATATGATTTAGACAGCAAAAAAAAAAGGTCCTGCTTATTAAATGTGTCATTAACCATTTTGTGAGATGTCTTTAATTTGTTCCCAGCCAGAGGACACTTTAGGTATCAACTATTTCAATGGGATGCCATTTGGAAGGATAGTAGGATTAGGTTGTTGAGAAGCAAAGCAATTTGGAATTAAGTGAGGGTTGTTTAAAGTTAGCCATTAAGGATGTGCTTCATAACAGTCCTTGTTCCCATTGATAATAAATGCCCTGCTCCCTTCCTTCCCTGTTATGCATTTGGGGTGGAAGTGATAGGAACAGTATTGACCTTTGTTGCTATTGGTCTCAGTTTTCTGTCTCTGACTTCAGTCTCCAGGCATGTAAAATTGAAGAACATTCCCATCTGTCCCTACTGTACTACCTCCCAAATTCATTTCTACCCTTTTTGTGCCAAGTCATATTTCCAGCAACCCTGATAACCCAAGCCTATTGCCCCAATTCCATTCAGATTCCCCCGGCTGTGCTCCTGCAGTGTCAGGTCTCAGTCAGCCAGGGTGAGATTCAGTGCACATACAAAATGTTGGTGCTGCAGCAGATTGCTAGGTATGTGGCTGGGAGAGAGCAGAAGAGAACACGTAGTGCTCCCCAAACAAGAGTGATGCAGCCACCAGTGCTACCTCATCAATACTGTATTTACCTCAGATGTCATCCTTCCCTTTCACACACCAACCCGGCTCTTGGACAAACCAATTTCCCACATACCAAAAGCATAGAAAGGTTACCAGGAGTTGTTGCTACTTCCAGTAGCACTTGGCATCTCCAGTTGAACTTGGTCTCAATAAGGGCTGTTCAGCAAATGAACTCAACTCAGCCTGCTGGGTAGCAGCTCTTATACAGCTCTAGGTATCAGATTTGATATATTTCCTCCTGTAGATGACATAGTTGAGCATAGAAAAGGTTGGATTAGCTGGTATTGCCAGCCTATAGCCAGAACTCTCTCAAATCTTCTATTTCTTATCTAAACATTCTTTTAATTTATAAGAGATAAAAAAGCATCAAATGCCATTTTTTTTCTTTCTCTTTTATTCAGCCAGTTTTTACTTAATGTACATGAAGTGAAGCATATGCATTTATGTCCCCGTTGAGGGTTTTTTTTCCAGAACTTTGATTGCAGTGAAAACCTATGAAACCTCTCTCCAGCTTTTATGAGGCTTTCAATCTATTAGCCAAGGTGAAGAGCAAGAATAAGCTCAAAAAGCATATGCAGGTGGTTTGTTCACCACAACCCCTCTCCTTCAGCTTCAGTGATTGAGTTTTCAGATAAGTCTAGTGATGTATCTTCCAGCTGTTTTAAAGCTTCTGTACCATTTTAATTTTACTTAGATGACAGCACCAGGCATTGGAATTTTTCACCATAAGTCTCATCCATTGAATCATATGAATCATAGAATGGTTTGGGTTGGAAAGAACATTAAATATATGGAGAAAGATTAAAAACATAGGTACAAAAGTAGGGCAATTAGAAACAGAGACATGCCTGCCTTCCTAATATGTTCTTCTAATCACTATATTTTGTTATCTTCAGGAACAAATCTTTAATGTGCTTTTGTTCCTGCAGGAACAAAATGTGTATTAGTCTTTTTTCCTTCTTCTAAATGAATCTTGAAAGTTGTTATCTTTTGAAAGTACATGAAGTTGTCTACAACTTTATGAATCTTTGGCTTTGATTGGATTTTAGAGGTTCTTCAAGCTGTTTAGCGTATTAGAGGTAGGCTATTTTTAATAGAGAGATTAGGGTTTTTGCTATAAATCTAACATATTCCATAGTAAATTGTTCTGTATATGGAGGTCTGTACTTACATACATTTGGAATTTCTTATAAGGTCTATCCCAGCATTTTTGGCAAAGGCTACATTAACTTAAGATGGAGAGTGTCAGAGATTATTTTCCATGGAACAACCCCAGTGTCAGAGTCTACCATTACATATTTTGTTCTGAACTTATTTATAGGGACTATCTCAGATTTTGGCAATATTTCTGGGTTTTTTTAATTGTGTTGTTTTTCGTATGCCTTCAGTCTTCCACATGCAGAGTCGTTTTTCCTTCCTTCTTGAGCCCAAATGTTCTGTGAAACTGCTGCCTTCTTACTTGGGAGGTTGCCTTCCTGTATGTGCTTACAAGGAAAAATTATTATATTCCTTAAAATTGTACAGAATCACAAGTCCCAGGATAGGTAGTTACACTCTTTGCTAACTGGAACATCAGAACCAGAATCTTTCTATTTCACAAGACTATCTGTGACACATTAACAAGACAGGAACTTCAACAATGCAAGCTGAAGAAAATGAGCTCTGAATCTGCCCTAGTGTAGCCAATTTTGATATCTTCTTATTGCTTTCATGCTGAGAAGTTTTCCTTCCAACTGAGTTTTCCTATAGACTTAAGAAACTAGAATATCACAAAGCCTCTTCTGTTTTTATTATGTAATAAAAATATAATAACCCCAGTAGAGATTGCTGTCCCATATTTCTTGTTACAAGAACCTGTTTTGTATGTAAGCATATCAAAGTTAAATCTTTGGATTCAAATTCTCTAGGTGTCTACTAGAACAATTTCTTTTTTGTGGATGTTTCAGCTCATCTATTTTTAAGGCTGAAATAATGCAAAAAGACATTCTTGCATTAATATTCATTCTACTTATATTTGCCATGTCATCTCTGTAAAGTTAATTGAGGTTAAATTTGGCCCAGTTTATAATAAATGTGTGTGTGGCAGCTAAGAGCAGAGAGAGAATTTCTCTTCTTGTCTCTGATCTTCTGCAGAAGGAAGTGAGATTTTCCTCACTCTCAAAGTAGGAGCCTATGGAAGGAGATGGGAGGAGTGTAAGAAGAGGAATCAGGTAGAAAAAGATTCAGAGACTGGGATTAAAGTGAGAATGGGAGCAAAAAACAGGGAGATAGGAATAAGGAGGGCTGTTTCTTTCTCTTCACAGGCATGTCTGCAAAGCAGACAGCAGCTTTCTACAACCATCAGTTTACTACTGTATGTTTAGCAATAGTGAGTACATATGTAGTATCTAAAGTTTCCAGGTTTGCTCTTGTGGAAAGATGAAGAGCTGGTTTAGATCCATGGAAGGAGACAATGTAGACTATTTTACAGGATGAGCTTCTGACAGTGATGGCAACACACTGGAAGACCTCCAAAACCTGAGCACACTGAAAGACCACGTTGTTGCCTTCTCAGACAGGGAACAAAGATGCAACATGAATTCCACGTTTTGTCACCTTGACACACTCTTAAAAATATGTAATAACTGCAAAGAAACAAAATTTATTAACTGATACATCATGAAAAAAATATTGTAAAGAACGTATAAAGTAATGCTGTCTCTCCTAGGCAGAAACTTTGTGCAAATGGCAGGATTTTTCCTGTGCCTAAAGGTTAGTTGAATTGGGTTTTAGACATTACAGTATTTGAAGCTGGATGCCAAGGTTACTGACACCAATAAACAGTGTGTGGTAGCTCAGTGATGAGTATACCATGATTTTGTATAAACATCATGCAGAGATGAGAGGTGAAATCTGAAAAACAGTGAAATGAATTGAAAGCAGTAGCTGTAAACAAAATAGCTGCATTTATTAAAATGAATGAAAATGTATAGTCTTTGTTTTGGACTGCATCCCCAATTGGCTCAGTTTGCTTAAATCCATTTATGCTAGCTATTTACAGCAGCTGGAGAGTTTAGCCCAAAATGCAGGTTTGTTGTTTGTTTGGTTTTTTTCCATGTTCTTGCTATAGATTTATAGCCTCCTTTGGGTTATTTACAGGAGAAACGAAGGAAGGGGACATTATATTTTGTATGTATTTACCAAGGAGATGAAGGGGGTATTATCCCCACCTCATCACTATCACTCTTTGCACAGCCTGTGCTGTATGCCCTCTTACATCATATCATCTTATCAAACCAGCATGATTGCAAAGCCTCTCCCTGTAGAGCAGGTCTCCGCCTGCCCCTGCTCTGAATGCTGCACACAAATTCTTTCAGGATGTGATTTGCAGACTTGTAGTCTTAAATCGTACCACTTACTGTGAAATATAATTTTAAATGTAATAGCTTTGCAAAGCTGCCATGATTGCCTTAAAAAGACCTCCCCTAGATTTTGCAGGATACTCTACAGTGTAGCACTTGAGAGTCCTCAAGACTTCATCTGTAAACTAATCAGTCTATCTGAAAAGAAAGATTTAGCAGCTGAACAGGGTGAAGTATTGCATATTCCACTGTGCTTTTTGAAGGAAAGCTATGTTGCTATGGGACAGGAGATTTGATATTCAGAAATAATTCATATCCATTATTAAGACCAGATTTGGCAAAGTATTTAAGCATGTTCTGTTGTGCACCTATTAGTTTTTCATTTTGCTGCTGTTTAAGAGATTTACTGAGTCAGAAGCAGCAAGGCAAATGGCAAGATGAAGTTTTTCATGCATTTGCTCACATAAAGCCTATTTCATGATGATGTTAAATGCGTACAAATAAGAATTCTTGCTTCTAGCAAATTATTGTCATGAGATTTCAATGGCGGTAAGAGTTCAGACAGGACCTATGTCTTTTGCAGGTTTTGTTCACAACTGTAATAGTTAGAAGCTTTATATGTGTGTGTGTATATATATATATATAAATCAACTGAGTTTATGTCTGAAATTAGGTAGTCTAAAAAAGCAATACAAGATTTTCAGTCTACTTGAAACCATCTGGATTTGATCCCTGGCTGCAATTGCCTTTTTGAGCTACTGTGAGCTACCTTAACCTTCAAATGCTGAACTTACTATCCAGGTGGAGTCAGACTCCTTGAAGTTAAGTCATATTGTCCTGCTTGTGGAGCTTACAGGTCCTCTCCTCCTGGTAGAAGCTCTTAAGAGTAGGGGCTTGAACTATCAAGTCTTATTTTATGAACTTTTTTAGGCACTTATTTTGTGTATTGTTTGAACAGATGGTCTTTTTCAGCTCTTTGCACATTAGGAGTTATTTGACTTGCCTGCAAGCAGGGAAAGAGGAGTGATGGGTAATGTCAGGACTGCACTGGTACAGTTAAATTCAGGGGGTTGAGGACTGTACATTGTTTGTTGATACCACTCCCTCTCTTTGCTTTCTTCACCATTTTACTAACAAGGAACGAAATTATTTTATCCTCATGCATTCTGCTCATCTTATTCTATACTAAGTCTGGAGAAAAATGGAAGTCACATATAGCTGGGTGAGGTAAGAGCGGAATGAAAAAATGAAGTTTCTGAACATTTCTCTAGTCATGTCCTTGGTTTCAATCAAATGAAAGAAGTTTCACATCTGGTATTGGGCTTGAGTGAGAGATACAGTTTCTCTGCTGGCAGTGCTGCTGTATAGCGATCATCCGTGAGTTCAAGTGCCTTCCACCATATTTTGTCATTATGAAAATGAATGCAATCATCAGTAATTTATGATTCTTGTCAGATACTATAAGTTAAGCAAAATGTTCTCTTTTAAACACAACAGAAGGACTTGTTTCAGGCTACTGAAGGCATCTGCTCTCTATTTTCTTTTTTATTCTACTTTTTTTTTTCTCTTTTTAGGGAAGCAACGTAATGGAGGACCAGGATCTCTTGGAAATAGGAATCCTTAACTCTGGACACAGACAGAGAATACTCCAAGCAATCCAGCTTCTCCCAAAGGTATCGTTTCTGTTATTATCAAAGCATGGGAAATAAGACCTACAGCTTTCATGTTATTTAAAACATTTTTTTTTTAATTGAGATACAGATAACTCTCTATTGGTTTTGTGGACATTTGTTTTGCATATGCAAATGTGGCATAACAATTGCATTGGACTCACTTTGTATTTGTAATTGACAAACAAAGCAAAGGAGAATAAAATCTGTAATTTGAATTGATGGCTGTTTAGAATTTATTTTGCTTATTTGGGGCTTTTCGATCTGTTTATAGACTGTTGCTACAGATGTGTAAATAAGGCTGTCAATGAACCCCAGATGTTTGTCTTTACATAGCAGTTGGCCTGGAAATACTTTGCCCCTTATGTAAATATTCTTAAAAGCCTTGGATGAAACATTATTTCCTAATACCTGCCTTTCATTTAAGATGCAGAGACTTCCTGCAGGCTTCATATTTGATTTGCTGCTGTGTACACAAATTTTGTTTCTCAGCTGTGGACAGAATAACTTGCAGTCATCTTTTTCCAATCACTTGTGGTGCTAGCTGATTTAAACTATAGATTTTAAAATCAGTGATGGAAAGGGATTGCCCTTAAATTTTGCATGCCTGAGTGTAACCATGGAGGCTTCTACTAGCATTCCAAACAAGACAGATAGTGGGCCTAGCATGAAAATTTATTGTTTGGTTTTGGAAAGCTGTATAAGGAGAATGAACAAGGAGAAGTAGACTCCAATAAGGATCAGAGGCTGCCACATGGGATGCAAGTACTTAATGCAAGATATTAGGGAAGAAATAAAACCAAGTGTAATGTGTATGGAGTGTTCTAGAAGCAGCATGTGTAGAACAATTGAGGTAAATAGAGATTAGTCTGCCTGCAGTTTGGTAACACTGGAGAATGAGAAGAGTTATTAAAGTTGTGAACCATTTCTCTATATAGATGTGTTAGTCAATCCATGTACGCTGTAATGAGTCTGTACACCAAAACACCAAAGTTTATTAAAGACAGCAATGTTCCACACACCATATTGGACAAATGAGATAAATGGTACAAGTAGTAGCATATATTAAAGTCACATTTAATGAATCACAATAGATATTCAAGGTTTAACTATGAATTTATGAAGTTTTCAGCAATGCTGTCATTCAAAACAAATTTTGCAATCTTAATCCCAGCTCTTAGGTGAGGAAGTATTTATTCTGTTTTTCCTTCTTGGAGAGATTAGCTTTCTTTGATTCTTGTTCAAATTTTTCAGAAGTAATGAATGGACTGTTAATATATCTTAATTTTTGTGCTATTTGCACTCAGTAACTGGGGTTTACAAAAACATCATCAATAATGTCTGCTTTTTGAGAGTATACTAGTGCTGAGATGAGATTCTGTCATAAAACTCCAACTGAGGTCTTTTTCAAATTTGCTCAATATGAGAAAGGAGGACAGAATCAGGATCTAGAGATACTCATGAAATCAGGTGAGAGCAAGATGGTTATGCAGTGACTGGGAAGTATCAACATCTTCTGAACAAAAGATAAGTAAGTAACAGAACAGCTTGAAGCATAGTCTGAATAACAATGGGTTGGTCTTTATCAGCTTCCCTGTTGAGCTAGAGAAAATAGTCCTAAAGGAGTAGGTTTTTAATGTGTCTTTGATGCAAGAATGTTACACCAAAACAAAGGCAGTCAAAAGCTGGGACTGTGCATCATATTTCTTCACTCAGCAACGCGAGAGAGCTTACCAAGTCGTAATAAATAATTTCCTATTCAAATGCAAGTGCTCTTGAAGGCACACCTATTGGAATAGTTATGGAGCACAAAAATTGGGATCATGGTAATGTAATGTAACCCACCTTTGCTGCATTCACAACAGCTTCCTGAAGACCTAAAGGATTTTCACATCCTGCAAAGCATGAAACTTTTCTGTATATATTTTTCTTTGTTGATAAGTTCAGCTTTGTAATCATGTATTCAACATAGTGCATACCATCTAAATATTTTAAGATCTCAAACCGTAATTGGAGTCTCACTAATTTGAATGTCAATAGATAAAAATTCTTCCAGTTTGTTTGTTTTGAACATTTTCCTCTTCTCTGTTACTTGTTCAATTTAAAACTTGATGACTCCTTGTATTTAAATACTTAATAACATTGCTGGGGATGTTACTTTTAGTTTTACTATTAATGTTTCCTGTCTTAGGATATTTTTAACTCAGGTTTTGAGGTAGAAGTTTGGTGCTTAAAAAAGTGTCTATGGAATAACACTTCCTTACAGCCATATACTCAAGCAGTGTTGCATAAGCTTAGAAGGTAAAAATCAAGCAATAAATGTATTGTCAGGGTTTTAAAATACTCTGTTTTAAAGCTGTTTTTTGTTTTTCTTATCGATAGTCATCTCTGAAACCTGAAAATGCAACAGGCATTTAGTGGCTGAAAAGCAAGACTGTCTTTTTGAACTAATTATTGCTGGCTTCCTAAAGGGTGATTAATCTTTATACTTCAAACACCAGTTACCTGTTTGGTAACCACTTTCTAGAGATCAAAGTAGTTTTAAATAGGAAAAAACCCCATATATTTGCCCAAATATAGATTAATTAATCATTGCAGTTTCTTATACAGTGTTTAACCACTATAAAAATTATGTTTATCTAGATTTCTCAAAATGCTTCTCCCTCATGATTCTGCATTTGAGGAGAACATTTCATAAAAGTGTAAACTGGTATGTTTGTAAGAGACAGAGTTAAAATCTCTCAGATAGTTTTCTGGTTTTCAAAATACCCTTTATTTTTGTTGGATTAGAGCTAGCAGCCCAAATTCTCATCTCACACTAATGTAGTTATTAAAGCTTCACATTAATAATAACTAGAGCACTTTATGGCTTATTATTATTAGATAAGGTTAAGACATTCCAGTAGAAATACAATTTGTAAAGTTAATTCTTGAAATAGAAATGTTTTATACATTACATCAGTCTTAGAGCAAATGTCATAGAAGACTTTAATACTGCATTTAAGACTTTTTTGGGTGAAAAGAATTAAATCAATAAATGTTTGGCAAAGGGTTTTATATATTTTATTGAAAGGAAGTTCAGATGTTGAGAGGTAGAGACAACGTCTACAAAGATACTCAAGTTGCAAGTACAAGGACTTGAGAAAAAAAAAATAAATACTGAGGAAATAATTGTGTGCAGGATATGCTTAATTAATTAAGAAAATAATAGCAGTCATAACGTATCATTTTAGCTATGCTTAAGTGACACAGGAGCATTGTTAAGTTATTTTGGCATACAAAACCTCTGTGCAAGTGAGTTCTACATGAGTTCCTCAGAAGCTAAAATGAATTTGAAAATAAGAATAATTGTAGCTTATTCGAGCACTTAGATAAGCAAAAGGATTGGTTTTGTGTGGCCTGCTCAGTATATAGCTTCTTCTCCCAGTGCATAATGGGAACACATTCTCTCATCTGACAGATGGAAGAAAGATGTTAGCTGAAAGCAGCTTTCTCCTGGCTTCAAAAGCTATTAAAGTATGCCACTTGTTCCTTCCTGCATGGAGAGGTCTGAGCACAAAGCAAGTTAGGGAATCTTGTAGAAGTGGTGTGCAGGCAGCCAACTTCTTTCCGGGGTGCTTTGCAGAACTAGACAAGGAGTAGGATACGAGCAGGCTGGGAGCACACGCTCTCTGTGAGTGGTGTTATATCAGCAGTAAAGCTGTGCTTCCAAGAAGTGCTGGATCTACTACTCATATATAACATTCCTTTTGTGCAAGCACGGTAAGTCTGGCATTTTGGAAAACAGGACTACTGAGCATGTGCACATTAACTGCTGTGTATGTAACAGAGAAAGACCACATAACATGTTTACTATTGCTATATTGATATTGGCTTAGACATCCCAGAGTTCAGCAAGCCTATTTGAATCCTCGTGTTTAATTCTCTCTCATTCAGCACAGCTAATAGGTTGTCATTCCAACTTCCATTCCTAAAAATTGTGTCAAAACAAAGATGCTGCAAAGTGAATATCATAATGTTTATGACCCTTTCTGGCTATGACTCCTTGGTTCTAGTCTGCTGGAAGTGAAGATGAAAAAGAAATCAAAGGAAGTGCTTTCTACCCTGCCATTTTGCCTTTCTAATGCCTCTGGAAATAACTTTCCTTATTTAGAAGGAGGCGTCTCACTCTCACCGTATCATTGCATTGCTTATAAGACTTTTAAACATAATAACAGAAAAAAGTTTTAGAATCCAGTGTAAAACATGAACTTTTCAACTCTAAGATGCAAAGGTTTAGTCTACATTATTTAACTAATGCAGCACAATAGGAATGGATCAGTAAAACAAGGCAGTTAGATACATTCATACTATATAGAGTTCAGGGTGTTTACTTCGGATTAGATTTAGACTGGTCCCATAGACAAAATGTTCTCTTCATCCA